>NW_018020831.1:198762-213469 GCF_002006095.1 Pseudomyrmex gracilis | reverse complement strand
ACGTAGTTGTGGACAACCGATTGCTACTAGTTAGTTCGCACGGCGCTCGTTGGCGCTACGAGCAACCGCCCCGCTTGCCCCCCGATCCCCGCGCCTATTCCGCAATTCAGTGACGCGTTGTGTACATTACTGCATTCTTCTAGCAGCACAGTGCGCATGCGCAAAAACGCGACTTCGCAACAACACGGGCAACAATACTGGTTCATGTCCGCAAAACGTGTATGTCGCGGTGCTGCGTGCTGCGCGACGCTTGCGAATTATATGTATATACAAAAATAACGCGTTGAAAACTCTAACCTCCAAAGTGCGCAAACTGGAAAAGAAATTTTTCCAAAAGGTATGTTTAGGAACCCTAACCTCCAAAAACCCATTCAAAAAATGAGTTTGATTTTCTCACAAAGGATGTGGAACTATTCGTTCAAAAGAGGAGCAATATATTTGTCGATCAACAAACAAGTTAAAAAGCACTGAAAATTGCTTATATACAGGCACGTTTTTGTGTATAGTAAGATGCCCTACTTTACATTACTTGTGACTTTACATTTAAATGCTCATCTGTTGTTGTTTACAGTCTGTTGAACATTAACGCGCAATGGGTGAAGGAAACGTTTGCTTTCAAATAGACACTGACAATCGTGAAAACTTTCCATCTGTTACTGCGTTCCATGTCTTTAGGAAGCAGCGAGATGCTTTTTATGATATACTGCGTATTTGGAAAGAGAATCACTCAGTACCAGGATGGGTATTTCAGATTGCCCTGGGCAGCAAAATACGAAACATGCTGACAATGTACAATGACTCTGTTAATTATTATCACATGGCTAGATTGTTCAAATCACAATTGCTGATATCTTGTATACAGAATGGATATCAGGTTTTTATTTTATTATGTTATTTCCGTTGTGTTATATAATTTTATACATAATAAGAATTTGACAAATAATTTATAAATAATAGGACGAAGTGGTAGATGAGGAGAGCATGAATTTTCTAAAAGCTTTGAAGCATGTTAATCCAGAAAAACTGACGCAGCTTAGTAAAAGATTTGTGACTCCCTTGCCGTCGCAGAGTCAGAATGTCAGCCCTTCGTTCCCTGGCATGC
Organism: Pseudomyrmex gracilis; assembly: GCF_002006095.1. NCBI lineage: Eukaryota > Metazoa > Arthropoda > Insecta > Hymenoptera > Formicidae > Pseudomyrmex > Pseudomyrmex gracilis. The sequence continues at coordinate 212,367 of NW_018020831.1, read as the reverse complement.
AAGAATTTTTCAGAGATTTTATTTTACACGCATTCAATCCCATATTTTACATACACTTAGAAAATTGTTTTGTTTACGAAATAATGGAGTTAAATGATACACAATTTGGTAATAGTGAAATAGAAGACTCAGGTACGTTATCTTAATATTTCTCTTGTATATAATACTTTAAAAGTGCATTTGTTTTCTATCGCTTGGTTTGTTTTACAGAGACAATGGTTGATGAACAAACGCAGCAGAAATTCACTACGTGCTTAGCCAGCTTAAGGCTTCTCGCGAAACTATTAGGATTTTTAGTATCATTACCATACAGATCTGAATCAAATACTAAAGAGATCGTTACGACTCAAGTGGAGATAAGAAGCAAGGCACGTAATATGACAACAAAATTTGTGAAGAGAAAAAGACACTTCCTAAGTCTCTAATAATATTTGTTTCTCGTTTTATTACATTTACAGATTTTACCATCGTTGAATCTACAAGTGTGTCTTCAGAACGCCATAGTTGAAGGCAAACTTACATTAACTATACCTTGGATAATCAAATATCTGGCCATGTTGGATATTGTGACACTGCGGCTACCGTATTACAAGCAAATACTAGAACTACTGTATTACATTTACCGTGCTGTTCTTCAGGTCGATCTTTCCGCGCCTGATTGCCTAATCTCGGAACAAGCGGCCGTGTTGCTTAAGTCTAGCCTGTGTTGGTTGTTCGAGATGCCAAATTTTCCCAAGGATTTCTACAACGGCTGGCAGAAGACTTGCAAAATCAAGGAGCTAAGGAATCTCAAGCAGCTCGAGAAGCTTCTCTTCGAAAAGAGAGGAAACTCGTATATTGCTGACTGCGCAGTAGTCTCTGCCAAATACAGTCTCGATAAATTAGATATAATCACCGATCAGACTATGCGTATGTGCTGCCCGCGAACGGAATCTACTTTCTCTATGTTTCAAGGGAATGGGACAAATCTTAACATCAACTCCAACAAACACATTACACCTGTTACTAGTCAATTACGCAAAGTAGGGAGCACAACTCGCACGAAACAGTTGGAAGTAAGTTGTTTCATTGCTGTTTACTTTTTTCTAGCATTGATTTATTGTACACATTTTATATGTATAAATCGTGAAACTTTGTTTTGACAGTTGCAACTGGAGGAAGCTTTTTTCCACGGTCAACCAGCCTCCACGCGTAAAACAGTGGACTTCGTTTCTGAACGAGTTGCATCGACCTGCATGAAGCATATATGTAACACTTCGCTGACTTCCTCGCGAGAAACGAATTTGGACTGTTTCAGAAAACTCTTGAAGCGAAAGCAGCACAACAAGCAGAGAGATTCAGACGAGCAGAGCGAACTGTCACTAAATTATAGTAAAGACTTCAAGGTAATATTTTTGTGCAATTATAAAAAAAATACGTTACATTGATGCAACAATCTATTATAAAAGCTCTGGTTACATATCGATGTTTAGGATTCTCTCGCAAACGATATGAGTACGTTGGCCAACAACGCATCAAAAGATTTGAAGGATCATTGCGAGAAAACGATTCCGGCAATGTGCGAAACGCGAGTCACAGCGTCGATAGAATCTTTGTTAGCGGAAGACTCTCTAACGGCGGTCAAAGAGATGTGCATAAAGATCGCGACCAGAATGGCAATAGAGCGCATAAACCAGTGGATTCAGTCGCACATTGTCGGCGGTTCCTTATTTATGAAAGACATGGAGCTCGAGATCAATAGATTTTTCCGAAACAATAGTCCTGTACATTCCAAACAGGAGAAATGTCACGACAAAGACGCACCTAGCCCCACTCTGATGATGGACGAGCTTCGAGTAAGATTTAAAATCCGTGTTTTTCAATAAAAAATATTTAAAATAATATTTAAAATTCAGACACAATATTCTGATGTAAATTCATAAAATATTGATGCATTTTTCCCGAAAACTATAAAAACAGTAATTTACATTACTGCCTTTAATTGATTAATCTTTGCAAGGCTTTGTGTTTTTACTCTTGTTTTTTTTCAGGGATTGATATGGCACTTAGTGGATAACAACGGCGCAGATTTAACAGTGTCATGTATATTGAACATTTTAGACAAATTGTATCGTGCTTTTAATGAAAGATGTGATCTACTGTCAGGGCCAAAGAAAATTTTGTATGCTCTCAGTATTGATTTTGCGTTATTTTTAGGTAACATTTGAAGAATGTCAAAATAATGCCAATTAAATTCGAAGGTAAAACGATAAAGTGACCGTGATGTGTATATACGTTTTTAGTCGCACACAGGACCGATCTCTTCACACGAGAGATCCAGGACAAGTTGATCAAAATTTGGTCGTTGGATGATCTGAAAGACGACGAGATCGAGTCGCCTATGCATAGACTTCTGTGTTCCAGAAACATTATGTTGTTGGCACAGCCTGAAAATGATGCGTTATGGCCGATCTTCGGCAGATTCTTAAAACGACTGTTAGACGCAAAGATTCTCGATGGAGACAGTTTAAGCGATCAGTGTGTGGCACTGTTCAGACAAGAGTGGCCTGTAGTGAGTATACGCGACGTACTAAGTTGTTGAAGAAGATAAAGGAAAAATGTCAAAAAAATACATGTGATTTTGAAATTTTCACAGAAAACACAGTTATTACCTAACACAGTTCCTTGCGAGTTTTATGAATTGATATAAAATGAAAAAGATTCGCATATTTTAATAGCTAAATTTTACTGTAGAATAATTTTTGCAAACTATTTTTACCTGCTTTTTATTGGCAAAAAATTCCAACTGTGTCTTTACTATGATTCATCTGTTCGTAGCCATTGTTGACGCTTTTATCAAAGTGTCTGACCGAGGCTATCGAGGGTTATAGAGCTACTGACGAGACGTCTGAAAAAGTCAAATATCTATTAAGCTGGGTAGCGGAAACGTACCAGGAAATTGATTTTTGCGACGATTACGGTTTATAGATATTGACGACGGGCAGTTCACACTGTCTTACACTTGAAGAAGTGCGATTATATTGTTAATATTTGTCTGTAAATACAAAATTTAATGTATATCGTCGTATGTATATGTGTAAAGTATTGTACATTCGTAGTTCTGAATATTTTGACGCTGAGACGAAGCAATCTTATTGTTGTACATATACATACGTAAAATGACGTATAATCTGCTTCGAAAATATATACGTATATGTGTATCGACGATTTATTTTATAATAATAAAAATAAATTTTACCTTTTTTATATATTCGGTTATTACATACATTTTTGTTTCTTTAGGTGATAAAGTAATAGAAATTATACATTGTTATAATTTTTTGATCTATAAAGAGATTCTTCACTTTTAATGTTAATTTTCTAATTATTGTCTATAATTTTCATTTTTTTAAATGTTTTTTTCGAGATTGAAGTGATAATAACTTTTAGAAGATCCATCATTTTGATTGATTTTGGTTCGCTGTTGTAGCAGACTGGCACATTGTCTTGACGCAATAAGGACCTTTTGTGCTTTCGAAATTAGGTCATCCACCTCTGTTCCATTACCATAACTCTCAATGGTCGTCCCACCTTCTTGCCTGAAAACGGCATCTAATCTCGGGTGCTCGCGAATAACCACAAATTCTCCCTACCTTTGTAAACGGGAATATAATTTTCATCGTTTTTCTCCGAAAATTTAATAAACAATTAATATAAGTAAGACACAGTTATACTTATTAAAATAAGTCCTTATTTGAATTCTTTCATCCAATTCTTTCTTTTGTTTTTTTTCCTTTCCCTCTGTCTTTGCTTTTATATATATTTTCCTATTGACTATGATTGCGGAAATATTGTATACTAACAGCAATTTTACTTCATAATAATACAAAAACAGTAGCGATGTTTACGATGCCAAAACTTATTTGTGCAAAGACTTATTTTTGCATTAGAATCGTAAATGGATACGCGAGTTTGAATATTACATACAGGTATTTTTATTTTATTTATATCAATAATATTTTTATTCTATTTGTCGAGTGTTGATTTTATTTATTTCTTTTCTTTTAGGCTTAATAAAAAGATAAGAGAGAAAATTTTTTAAATTATATTATTAAATATATTTTAGTTTTAATCATTTTACTAAAAGTTAATCAATTTTGATTGTTTTCTCCTAGCACCAATTAGTTCGACTGTCTTTTGCGCGTAAAATATTTTGCAGGATTGTTCTGGCCAACTTCAGATCGCAGATTTGATGTGTACTGTGGATGCGAGTGCACAGAAACATAGTCTCTTCATTTCGGACAAAAGTTTCTTATATTTTTCACTTATTCTATAAGTACATACCGATTGACCCAAATTCTGTAACATTTGCCAGATGTAAATATCGCTCGGTATTTCAAATTCAACGCAAATTATTTCAATTTTCGTCTATCAAGCACTGCGCACGTACATACAATCGCGTTTCTCTCGTTCTTTTTTTCGCAAATGTTTAAACATAATTCTGTAAAATATTGTAAGCGCGTTACATCAAAAGAATCGATTAAACAATGTATCGCGAAACATAATAGAAAGATGAAGATAATATGAAGATTAAAGAGAAAACTGTAAACGTAATGTATGCAACAAATCTATAGCGTGAAGGAGAAGAGCGGGAGAGATACTTGAGAGTTTTCGTAGATTCGGCGAAAGGAACGCGTTTCGAAATTCACTGCCGGTCACCGAAAATCTATAATGTACGTAACGTGAATACAGATTGTCGGTGTCGATGATAGTGAATTTTGAAACCAAAGTTGACGCTATTGCGCGGCGCGTTAGTACATGCGCGGCAAAGGTCGAACATAGGAATCGCGCGCGTTCGCACGGTACAACCGAGTCACTCGCAGTCGCGATCCGTGGCCCGTTGGGTTCGTTGGGTGCCGTTCGCAATTTCCGCTTTGTGGAAATCGTCGTATACGCACGTGATGATTTGAAAGAGATAAAAGAAAGAGAAAGAGATTGAGAGAGACGCTTGTATGTATTTCCGGGTATATCTATTTGTAGAATGGGATTTTTTTTCTGTTTGTTTTCTATCGAGTGATCGGTCGATGTGTGTACACTTTAAAAACGCAGTATTTCAACCGCACACTTAATCGATTCTTGTGACAATCGATACGCTAAACTGTCAACCGACCGAATGTCATTAGTCGTTATTACGGGACACGCAATCGGCAACTGGTGCTAATTGGTACAGTGCGCGCGACATGTCCCATTTCGCGCTCGCGATCGATCGCTCGTAGATCATGTCTGTCATCACGATGCGTCAGATATACATCGACATTTGACGTCTCGAAACGCTTCCGTCGAACACGAGGAACCGAACAGAACATCCGCCGTCATGTTATAAAGCACTGAACGTAAGTACACCTGAATAATATACGAGAGAAACACAAGTCTCTTTTCGGAAAATAAGAGAAAATAAAGAAAAGTTAAAAAGACAAGTATAAACACAAAATATGATAAACAAACAATGTGTCAGTTCTTGCGGTAATGCTTACTGCGGTTGAAAAAAACCAAAAAAAGAAAATTACGCAACTTCTGTACGTGACAAACTGCACGTAATTTTTTTTATCACGATAGAAAATAATGTGAATAATGTAAATGCGATAAAGAAAGCGAGTTTACGTGAGGGAAAATGTATGCAAATATTATGCAAATATTAATTATCTTACGCACTTTCTTCCAACACGCGACCGAAGCGAGTTTGACGAGAGGGAACAGTTTTCGCGCGCTTTTATAGCATCGTGAATGTCAAATAAGGGTTAAAAGCTCGTTAACGTTGTCGGCCACCTTTCGTCGGCGCTACACACGCATTAGCTTGGCTTGTTCCAAAGGAAGGCTTTGAAGGGAAAGACGTCATGGAACCTCTCAAGATGGGCGATGAATCCTTATTTCACGGCGCTTTGTTACAAGAAAAAAGAAAGGAAAACCGCAAGTTATACACACACACACACGTTAAATTCGTCGACCTTCCATCCAATTAGTATACGACGAAATATACGAGAAAATATTAGTTTTGGCAAAGATAACGAACAAAAACTTTCGCGAACATATTGATATTGATATATATGTGTATAAATACACACACGTACAATGTGGTCACAGTATATAGCTTATGAAACCGTAAACGCGATGATGAACGACGATACTTGAATAATAAATAATAGAAAAAAAAGTTACTTTTCCGTACACAAATTTCAAAAATTATCTTTCAATGACCGAGCTGTCAAGCTCGAAAATTGTGTGTGGCGCAATGTTAATTAATAATTTAAAAATGTTACCCGGCTGACAAAAAAGATCGATTAGATTTGCCGTCATACGTAGAAAACTTTTAACCGCCAGTATTGTCGTTACAAAGTTGACAATACAAATATTGTGCTCACAATTAACGAGTTAATTAAGTTTGATCGGTCAACACACCGCACCACATCACCGTCGAATATATTCGGTACACGTTTTCGCGGCGAATCTATACGTGTTTTTCGCGGCGAAATTCGCATTTGCATAAATTATATGGTTCACACACGCAATAAATTCTCTGACCAATGAGATCAATTTTGTCGAAATAAACAAACGTTTTTTATGCGTGTGTAAACGAATTTTCTACTACAATTACGTTACTGAATAAATCTGACTTACGTCATTTTCGAGAGAAACAGAATAAACGAAAATATATGAAATCTCTTTTCTCTCTCCGTGTTCTTTAGTTTAAATACATTTTTCTCAAAAGAACAAAACAAAATATTAAAATGTTGGAATTTTTCAATTGTTTTACATGTATGTAATTTAGAAAAAAGATTCCATCTTTGATACAATAAATTGTCTCAGAACACGTTGGACTTATCGCTTATTCTTATTTTTCTCGCGTTCTTTTACGGTGAGATTACATACACGTACGTCGGAAGTAGCGAGAACAACGCCTTTAACCGACACGTGTGCCAGTAGAGCGAATTGAAACTGATCCGACAGTGGTTTCTCGAGACTCGTCTCCGATTCTCGAAACGAGATCGCGGTTTACACATTCCTCGGATGAGCAATTTGCGGAAAACCGAGGAAAATGACGAGCAATACGAGCCCCAGAAGCTAATTGCTTTTGCCACTAAACAAAATTTACGAGCATTTAGAAACGTCGTGAGCACTCAAAGTCGCGCGCACGCCGGAACAATAGTTTATAATATTTCACCTCGCGATCGGTGGCATTAATCCCTCTCTCGCTCGCGATGATTTACCGGCGAAACTGCGTGTAACTTCTCGTAACGTCTTCGCCGTGAGATATTATTGGTCATGCATGAAAACTTCTTGAACTTTTTAATGAGAACAGCGCGAGAAAGAAAAAAGTTCCAACAACTTTATTAAAATAATGAAAGAACATTTTTTGTGTTTTATTAATTCAGTTGGTTCTTTGAAAGACTTGATTGTATTTTAAGAGAGCTCGAAATTTCAAAAGAGGCAACGAATCTGGAGAAAGAAGATCTTCTTTGTGATATAAATATAAATTATTATTAAAATCTCACAAGAGATATATCAGATCAAAACGTGTTTCAAGATCGTCTTTAGCTGAAACGCTTGATGAGACATCTTTTGCCGATACACAGAGCTGTTTCTTTCAGTGTGTTCTTAATCTCCGATGATACTCGTCGCGTTGCTTAAAATTTCATTTCTCGCGAAAATATAACAGTCTCTTATTACTCATAAAACTTTTTCACAAGAGACAGACAGCGGTTATTGTGGTTATTGTGGTTACCCGAAATCACGAGTTGCATTAAAAGCTTATTAATTCGAGTCTTTAGCGCGGTTTGCGAAAGCCGGCTATATAGCAGAAGTACTTGTGTGCGCAGCAGTAATTCAAGTTAATTAATCTTATTTTCTCTTCAGTCAGGTCAGTTCCCTTTTGTTTTCATTGAAAGAGCAAAGGTTTTCTTTGTTACTGCAAATAATCTTTTAACCGATTTTGCTCTGTCTCCGGGAATTAGATTTTATAATTTAATTTGCCAGACAACAACGACATGGAGACGCTATATAGCGGCGCGATTCACGGCTTTCCGCAATCCGGGGGCGGAATGACTTCCACGGGAATCGCCAGTGCCTTCGACCAGGACGGCGTGTTGAGTCTCGTCGTCGTCCTTGGGGGAAGCCTGTCCTTGGTGGCCTTGGTGTTCGCCTTTATCACGTACAGGTAAGTCTATTATTAAGAAGAACAAAAGCGGCCGTCTACTATTCTGTATTACAGAGGAATTTCTTATCTATACATATAATGTGTAATAATGAAATAAAATACAGAAAAAAATAGAGAATTTTATTTTTCTAATAAGTGCGAATATTAATGAAGAATCTTGCACGAATGTTTGTTAAAAATAAATTTTTTAAACAATATATTCGTCGTCGTGAAATATAATAATGGGGGAGAAGTGGCCAATATACGTGGCAAAAACCAAATCTTCGGGTAAACAAACTTCTTTATTCAATGTTGTACGTTTTGATTCAAAATTGGTTTAGTCTTCAGTGTTCGAATAATCATAAATACAGGTAGAACTCGGTCTCATTTAAAATTTTTTAAAATACAACGCAGCTGAGCACTTCATACGCTCGATTGATATTTATTTAAAAGTAACAAGTGTTGTGATCTTTCTATTTGGTCTTAAACTATTGAGTATATGAGCGATAAATTGAGTTTAATTTTTAATTTGTCGACTACACGTTCAATCTTGGGAACTTCAATTATTATTATTACAGTTTTCATCGAGCGGATATATCCGTTACGTTCGCTTTAGGCTGTTAGCAACAGTTTTCATTGGGCAGACTAAAAAACACTACAAAATGAGAAAATTAAATTTATAAACAGAAAGTTGAAAGGTAATGCAATCCAATACCGACATATACAAGATGTCTATACATATAAAGTATCAAGTTTTTATTCGTGAAATAACAGACGTTTCAATCTCCTAAGATTCGGATTATCAATAGTAAACATAGTTAAAACATTGGTTAAGTAAATTAAAATATTAATTTATTTAATTACGCACTGTGATAAGGATCCGTGCTTTGGGGTTGAAATATATGATACTTCTTGAACAAAAATAATTTACATACACCGATATCTTGTACATTGGCTCGCATTGCTTTTCAACTTTCTGTTTTTAAATTTTTGCAAGTTTACTCATTTATTAATAAAATTTATGTGAAAAAGTAGAAAGAGAAGGAAATTGATGAAAGAACCAAACAGAGAAAGAAATATATACATATATTATTCATACTGTTTATCCGATGGTTTTATTCGAAATAATTGTATGTCAATACATATATGACCTCTTCTTTCCGCAAATTTTATCAAAAACACAGTAAAGTATCGACGAAAAAAACAACAGATTTTCGCATTGTAACCGCGCGTTCCGAGTCTTTTAAACATTTCGTGACTCTTTAAAGGTTTTGGTAAATGTTCAGAAAAACGGAGCACCCTCGGAGATCAATGACCTTAACATATGTTGTCAAGGACACCTTTCTGAACAACAATCTGCAACTTTTAGTCGTCGCTCGTTAAAAAATTATAAACAAAAGAAGTTGCGTCAAAAACTGGTATTAATAAACAACTGTTACAATAAACTTATTTTCCAGCACCGTGTACATTTTGTTTGTGTTGTAAGCATGTAGGCAGGGGGGGCTGCGCCCCCCCGCAGGGGGAGAGGCTTCGCCCCTCCCTGCTCCCCCCTCACGAAAAAATGAAGAATTCAATTAAGTGTCGCTTCATGTCAAGATTGTTTACTCGACATATAAAGTGGAATATTACTTCGCATATATCGCCAAATTCTTTCGATGTTTTGCGTGTGACAATTAGTATGAGGATCTACGAAATTTTCTTTGTGATTTACTGTATGGTGAGTATAACCGTGCATAGTGATTGAGTAAACAATTATGACATGAAGCGACACTTGATTTAATTCTTCATTTTTTCTCGAGGGGGGTGCAGGGGGGAGGGGCGAAGCCCCACTCCCTGCGGGAGGGCGCAGCTCCTCCTGTCTACACGCTTACAACACGAATAAAACGTACACGGTGTCGGAAAATAAGAGTTCATTTATGATATTTCTTTTGTTTATAATTTTTTAACAAACGACGGCTAAAAGTTGCAGATTGTTGTTCAGGGAGGTGTCCTTGACAACATATGTCAAGGTCATTGACCTCCGAAGGTGCTCCGTTTTTCTGAACACTTACCAAGGTTTTTTCAGTTCTCTATATATTTCTTTAAAAGTACATCACTAACACACATAAAGTTTTTCCAGAAATCGATCAGGAAATTCGGCTGTTCTTTGTATGTCGATCACGTAGCCTTTATATCCTATTTTATCCGCTGTTTTCGACACATCGGCAATTCTTCTCTCGCGGATTCTTGTAAATTCTCATCGTTTCGCGCGTTGCACAGCTAATCAGAACACGCTTGAACTCTGGAAAAACGACATCTTTTAAAAATATATCCCACTGTGGCAGTCGTGCTCTAAAATTTGGTTTCGTTCTGAAAAGAGCTTCTTTTCTGTCGCTTTTTCTCTGCGATTTACTACTATCGCATTTACGAACAGTTACTTGAAAGATTTCATTTCGCATAGATCAAGAAATCGATGACTCGCACACTTCAAGCTCTCTCTCTCTCTCTCTCTCTCTCTCACTCTCTTTTCTTTTGTGATGATGTTCCAATTTCACTTTCAGACGCGAAATAAATCGTTGATGTGGAAACGAGATCGTTCCGCAAACGAAGAAACTTCAGAGATGAAGAAAAAGAAAGAGAGAGAAAGAAAGTGTCATGATCGGTCATTCCCCATTCCGGAAATTGCTGGGAAATGGGAAAACGCTCTGCCACAATGTTCTCTCCTTGCATGTTTTCGGTTCGATCGATTGATCGAAAAGGAAAAAGAGAAAGAGAGCAAGAATCCGGAAATATTCGATGCGGAAAAAAAAGTTGGACAAAAGCTATCGTTGCGAATGTCATCGATAAAACGCTGCCGTCTTTGAGATTTTATCCCATTCTCCTATCGCATGTATATCCCTTTCATATTTCGTTTGTACGTAGGAGAGATTCCGATATATTGCGAGAGAATCGGCGAGAATTTCTTTATACAACGTGGCGATGGAACTGAAGTTTACCGGCATTGAGAAATATCCTTCCGATATCGCAGATATTCTCCTGTAACTGTTACGAATAACAGTAGAAATGATCTCGGAGATATTGTTTTTTTTCGTCTTTCAAGAAAAGCAAAGTTAAGGAGACGCGGCGTCTATTGCGAGATTGTTCTAAAATTTTTTGATTCTAATTTTTTGTAGAATCGTATCGAGTTTAATGTATAAGTTGTATAAATGAACACACAATTCTCTGTCAAAGTTTTGAAATGTAATTTAGTTTGTTTCACTGTTCAGTTATAGTCTGTGAATTGCCACTTAGAAAAATAAACTGTAAAAATAACTAAATAAAAGCTTCGAGAATTTACGTAGTTTCAAAAGTCAATTCTGAAAGCTTTGTTTCTTCTTCCGTCGTCGATAAAACGCCGTGTACAAAGTGATGAAATCTCACAGCGACCACGAGTGTGTTCATATTTCGTTTTTGCTAATGGAGTTTCCTGTTTTCACAAAGATTTACCAACCTCACCCGCGTCCAACTAGATAACACACACTGCGCGCGTATAAATCTACTCGTAAAACACTGTATTTTCTTAAGGCAAATGAGTATGAAGTGCAACTAGTTAGTCGGTGGAACGAAAGTCGGTTAAAAAAATATCTTCTATGTTCTTTAACAATAAAATTCTCTCTTTTTCTTTCGTTATCTTCTCTTTCCTACTGATTTGATTTTCTGTAAAAATTCTATCCGCAAATCTTTTCTCTTTTCTACTTTTTCTCCAGTTTTAAGTACGACGAGGAAATAGGGATCGCGGTCATGTATATATTTGCACTGCCATATCAAACTATACAACTCGACATCCCAATATTACAAACAAAACGTTATTTTGTATCATCGTGATATTACCAGTTTTCTTAATTGCGTTTTTTCATTTTTTATTATTTGTTATTGCTGTTATGGTTCAATTTTTTATTCATCGTTTATTCGTCGTCGAGAAAAGAAAATCGCTTTACGTTATATCGCAGTGTTTATTGCGTTCTTGCACGTATAAATGTTACGATTATTCTTGCGCGAAATATAATATTAATATTCCGAAAATTGCAATATCCTCGCGCGGCAGCGCAACGCTCATCGCGCGATTAAAGATAAATTACGGCTTTTATATTTTTTGCGTCTCGTATTAACCGGATATCACATCGAATATCCGGTATCTATATGGAATGTACTAACATTGCTGGAATGCTCGACCTCGTTGCAGCGATTTTATCGCCATTCGACACATGAAAGACGTTTGATGATGATGACGTGTTACCGGTGTAGGATTATTTGCGGTTGTCACTAAACTGCAAATATTTCACATTGATATTTAATCACTGATATTTTCATTCATTGATATCAATAGTTATTTACTCGGTGATAATATTCACTCATCGATATTCAACGCGCATTAAAATATATCGCTTATTGACACCACTTGATTATATTTCGCTTATTGCTATCGGATCAGCTTCCAAAAATAATTTTTATTATGAAATAATTATATATATGTATACATGTATATACTTTGCATAATTATCTTATATGAAGACTACAAAAGAAGAACTTGGATAAGTCAATTTTTTTGTTTTTGATGTTTTAATAGTTAAATTGAAGTATTTTAATTATCCAAAACGAGAGAGGGAGAAATTCTTGATAAATTCCGAGATGTAAGCATTTTTATAGAACGTGTAACAGAGAAATACATATACGTTTCGAACTTTACAATCGCTCTTCTCTAACATTACGAAAGTGTGACTTATCAAGTTCTTCTCCTGCGATTTTCATATGTAATTGCAGTTTTTTTATTTTACGTGTCCGGATATAATAAACGATATAAAAACTTTCTTGATTAAAGCTAAAATATTGGAGCAGATGTTTTTTATCAACAAACACGCGTCTCGAACCAAGTTTTGCAGAACGGATGAGAAAGTGATCTCTATTTTCCGAATATAAATAATAATAATAATAATAATAAAACAGAAAGAAAAGTACACGCGCGATTCACGGTAATAGACTTTCTCAAGGAATCCATACGACGTTAACAAAATTATTGTTAATAATCTTTTAAAGAGAGAGAAATTAATGATTAATAATGTTAATTCGACGTTAAATAGTCGAATTATTTGGAGATATATAAATTTATATATTACCATACTAATTTTCCTTCTCTTTCTACTTCTACAATCAAATCCATTATATATATATATATATATATTGGATACGCATGTTGAAAATGGTTAAATAACGAGCGGCGAACGATAGAAATTAAATCACATTCAATTTCAGTAACGATAATCACGCGATTGTATGCGAATAGAATCCGGAAAATATCTGAGAACCGGACAAAAACTTGTTATTATTCGAAACGTAATATTCATCCGCGCATACGTTTATAACGGACACGGTACTTTAATTTCTCGTTATATAGTTTTTTTTTTTTTTTTTTTTTTTTT
>NW_018020831.1:147106-197696 GCF_002006095.1 Pseudomyrmex gracilis | reverse complement strand
AACTTTTTTTGTTCATAAGTTTTTTATAAACAATGAGCGACGGCTAAAACCTTCATATTATTATTCAGGGAGGTGACCTTGATAACATATGTCAAAATTGTTGAGATCGGAAAATAGTCCGTATAACTGCATAATTACCATATATATATATGTATTGTATATATATATATATATATATATGTGTATAAAATAAACGTTCTTTTTTTTAAAAAGAGATTTGACAGAGTTCTATTTTGTTCACGAAGGGCGCGACTAAATTCATCGCCGAAAAGTATCAATAATTTTGTTAACGTTCTAAAATTGACCAAAGTTATGTCCATATCTAATCTTAATAGCAAGCGCGCGAGCATTTTAGTGAGTTAAATTTCATTAAACCGCGCATTTTACTTTCGCTTCATACGCCGCGGTTAAAGGCAAGGCCGAATTTGTTCAATGTCACACAAAGCGCTCAACCGTTAAATTTTGCAGTTGAAGATAATTGAAATCTTGAATCTCTCGATATAACACAACGCGCGATAATACGCCAAGTAATTAAAAAATTAATAATTACTCCAATTATTGGTTCTGATTATTTTCACTCGGAACATCGTGCGACCATTAAAAAGAGCCGTGTATGACAAACGAGCAAAATAAATTGGTCGAAAACAATGGATAATGTATCTGTTACAAGGTATTTCTATTACGCGATTAGTCGCGAGCACGCAATTTCACTTCCATTATTTATGCGCGTCACGCAAATTCGAGTCGCGGATCCGCAGTTCGCCGGTGATTATCCATCAAATTTCCTAACGAGGGAACTGATAATTTATAACGCGGCGGTTCGATTATTCCACACGGCTTGTTACGATCCTTCTCCTCCTCCTCCGGCGAGAGTACAAATTCGTTTCACGTGTCCTCGTTGCTTTTGACAATGTGAAGCGCGATTGATAGACTGATAGCTCCGGCCAACAACACTGCCGCAAGACGATTAATTGTTAATCAATAAAATGTACACGTGTATATAGCGCGTGATAATTTATTAATAATAAAACGTATACGTGAAACTTATTATTTTTAAGACTCTTCTCGGTTCTTTTCTCGGTGAAAGATATCTCTCAGAGACCGTTGTCGAGAAAAATATAATAAAAAAAAATGAATGCAAATTTGATTTAGACAAATAATTATTTAATATTATTTTATTTAAACAAACGATTATTTAATATATTACGTACAGATACGCGAGGATCTCTCTTTGTTTTTTTTTCGAGTTTCCAAACGCGCTCCAATTCAAGCGGGTAGTACGAACGTAAATTGGCTCCGTCGTAATCGCGTAATTACGTCATTAGACGCGTCCATAGCGCTTTATCGTACGTCCCTTATTAGATAGCAACGGTTAATTAAATGTTCGTACTTGGAAAGTCGAGCAGTATTGTGTTACATAGTACGGAAATTATGTTAAGCGGAGCGAGGGGGATGGGCACGGAGGTTCCGGCAAGGCGCGGGCGACTGCAATTAAGCGCATCTTGCGCCGCATTGCATCGCGCGTCATAGATAGACAGAGGGATACGGCGGAGAGAAAGAGAAGAGGAAGGGGAGAGGGCGGAAGCGATAGGGGAGGCGTTTAACTTCATTTTCACGTTACCCCTCTTAACGAGGTTAAAATCGCTGTGACAATCTATCGCCGACGCAATATTGTTAAGCTGCTATCGTTACACCCGATGGATAGATTTCGGGGCACACCGACGAAATGCATCTTTGTTAATGGACTGTCCCCAGACTAACGGGAATATCGGGCGGGAATATCCCGGCTTGCTAATGCGCGTGCCGCATTTAATGACGAGCCCCGTTTCGAGTGGAGAATGTGTCGGCTTGCGGATGCACAAACGATATTAGCCGACAACGGTATTACATTTGCAATATATGCAATATACATTTCGCGCGATTCTCAACTTATTATTTTATGTACGTGTAGTTATAAAACCAATAGGAGATCAAACACCGTTAGTTTATCATTAATGAAATGTTATTGTTACAACCGCAAACGTTTCGACTGATCGATGTCCTTATGCAACAGTTTTGATGAATATGCGCAAATAACGTTAGAGAAATTAACTGTACGTGTTAAAAATATTTTGCAACGCTAAAGAAATAACGAACTACTTACAGTGGACAGCGTTTACTACAAATACTTTTAACATATAGTAATTTCTCCAACGTTATTTGTACATATTCACCAGACAATGTTGCATTGGTAAAGACCGCATGAATTGGTCGAAACGTTTGCAGTTGTACCTCAACATTTTATTAATAATCCAATTCAATACACAACCAATCGGTCTTTGAACTCCTAATGGCCTTAACTACATCTAAAGATTCGAAGCTTTCAACAAATAATTAACTAATAATTAAATAATAATTAAATAACTTTCAACAAATATTGTTAACCCTTTGTGAACAGTAGGTCTCTTAGACCTACTATTCGAAAATTTCAGATCGGTATCTAGTAAAAATTAGTTTTTTTTTTAACGCTTTTATCTTCGAAAATACTAAAGATTTTTTCAATTTTTTGTTTTGATCAAATCGTTTAACTTTCGATTCAAAAGAAAAAAGAAAATGGGAAAAATATTGATTTTTCGAGGAGATATTCGATCTTAAAGTCGCGTGAGTCTCACAGTCTGTCCTAGTAGACGTTTTTGGAGTCTGTCCACGAACAGGATTAATTATTATTTTACACATTAAGTTATGTATTACGCTTTTGTTGTAAATAAAATCGAAACACGATTTGCCACGTGTTAACAACAGAAACCGAAGCGACTTTTAATCTTTCCTTTTTTTGTTTTACTTTGAACTTGGTGCGAGTAATTTTTTTGTTGATCTCCCAAGTGTTTCTTCATTTAGCTTTAAAAAATTCTCTCTGCGTTCTGATACTTATTCCTAGCGCGTTAAATAAAAAAACAGTGGGGAAGAAGCTTTGGTAAATTATGTGTATCCAGAAAAATCGTTAAAATTAAATAATTCAACAATTCCCTGTATCCTCGCCATTGGTATTCTCTCGTGTTTCCATTTTCTCGTGGATTTACATTTACACGATAAGGCAATCCAAAGGCGCATGATGGTGGGTTCGTGTACATATCCAGGTTAAAATGATTAACATACCGTATAACGGACACATAGTAGAGATTACGCCCGCGCATGGATTAGAAAGAGCCTCCCGGGAGATTAATTTCTTCATTCGAATGTATCTCATTTTCTTTCTCCTTTTTTCTTCCTTCCCGTTTTCCTCCTCCACGGATAATTCGACTCGCCTCCTTAGCGCACTTTCTACCTGCGTCCTATCCCGATAACGGCTTATCGAGTTGCCGCGTATTGTTACGTTACGTAATTTGAGTTTAATCTCTAAGTAATTAGCAACGTACACTTCCGGGTAGTTTGCTGCACCCAGGGGATGAATGAAAGTGAGATAGAGAGAAAGAGAGAGCAAGGGATAGAATTGCATCACGCAATTCGCGCCGTTTCATTTTCTTTACTTCCCGCGATATCAAAAAATTGATATCGACAGTCGATCGAATGATTTTCCGACACGTCAGATGCTAATTAAGTTTTCTCTAAGTGACCTTTTTATTTGGCGTATAAGATAAATGATGAAGAAACTTTGATGTAATATAATAAATAAAAAATAAATAAACAAAAATATCGGATTTGATTGGAATACTTAATCAGAAACACGTGACTTTGCGTTTTATTTAATATTTTCTCAAAATACTAAGTTCGTTACAATTACAAGCATACGTGTAAGTACTTTGTGCATTTGTTACCTATAATAACCGAAGGTATAGGTTTCGCTCTGCGTTGTCACTTGATTAATTGTCCTGAAGTTGTTTCAACCCCGAACATTTAAACTCTCGGGGAACTCGCTGCATGCGCGATTTCCGAACTCTAACGAGTCGCAGTTGCGCGGCCGAACAAGCAGAATTGGTCAAACTTTTCAAATTTACGATCCCGGCTTTCTCCCGGTTAGAAGTGTGCATGGGAAATAAACTGGACTAGCTGATTAGGCGAAATCGATATTTTGCATATGTATTCATCCGAAACAAGATTGCGTATCCAGTAATTATATCTCAAACATGAATCGCGCATGTAAAATCGTTATTGGAAATATGTACGTTAGTGCAATATATATGTGATTTTGAACTCGTGAAGTAATTAGAAGATGTTAGAGAGAATCTTGCAAGGCAAAAATCACATTAATATATTAATTTATTAATATATTTACTATTTTATAATATATTTTCAAAAATAGGTAAAATGGACCTCCCAGCCTTAGAGCTATAGTTAGAGGTAGTTAATATAAGATATTTTGTAGATAGGATGGTGGAACGTTTCGATCTTTATTATTTTATTAAACTAATTAAATAAACAAGTCTTATGGAGCCGTTTCGCAGGATGTTTTGCGGAAAATATGTCTTATATGTGTGTACACATATAAGTAAATTCACGTTTCGGCTCTCCATAAGACTTGTTTATTTAATTAGTTTAATAAACTTCATGAGCCAGAGGACGATACTCATATTTAATATTAATTTATAAATCTACGCTGTCGAAATAAGCGTTTATACAGTATCAGACAACATCTTAATAGATGTACAAAATATTGCGAGACAAACTCCAAGTGCCTCGGTGGCCTAACAGGGAAGGCGACGGCCCGGAAAGCCGGAGATTCCAGGTTCGATTCCTGGCTGAGGAGTTTTTTTCGCAATATTTTAAATCAATTAGGGGGGGTATTCGGGGTCTATCATATATGAGATGCAAAACTAGCATCCTATATGAATTTATGAATTGAAATTTCAATTCGAAAAAACACGTGAAAAACGTGAATTTACTTATATGTGTACACACATATAAAACATATTTTCCGCAAGACATCCCGCGAAACGGCTCTCCATAAGACTTGTTTATTTAATTAGTTTAATAAACTTCATGAGCCAGAGGACGATACTCATATTTAATATTAATTTATTATTTTAGATCATCTTCAGCCACTGAATGAAAGTACATAAAAAAAATACATAACAAAATTAGAAGAATTTAACAAGGATCGTACATGAATTACATATTGAGTATTATTATTATATATGGCAAGCCACTTACCTTTAAGAGAAAACAACATCGAAAGACGCAATCGACTGTCAACATGTGAAAGAAGTCAAGTCGAAAAAACAACAAACAACATGTTGGTGGATTAATTCGTTTTTGCATTGAGTTTGTTTAAGAGAAATTAAGGTAAATATGCATAAAAACGGAGCACCCTCGGAAGTCATTGTCCTTGACATATGTTGTCAAGGACACTTCCCTGAACAACAATCTGAAGGTTTTAGCCGTCGCTCGTTGTTCGTTAAAAAATTATAAACAAAAGAAATATCATAAATGAAGTCTTATTTTCCGACATCGTGTACGTTTTGTTCGTGTTGTAAGCGTGTAGGTAGGGAGGGCTGCGCTCCCCCCCCCCGCGCGGAAAATTGAAGAACAAATTTTGATTGAGTGTCGCTTTATGTCGAGAGAATATACACTTTGCTTACACGGTTACAATACGAACAAGAAGAACATAAAAAAAGTAGTTTTGTATTAAGTGGCCTTTTAGGTTTGTTTACATTTTTCAACATATTGTCGTAGTTTAGTTCTCCGTGAGTGAACAAGCGTTAAACATGTTGCTACACGAATTTCTTCATTTGACGTACAATTTAGATGAACTAATAAACTATTTGTGCAATAATGTAGGTGACAAGCAGAAACTTCTACATATATTGTAAACAGAATTTAAATAAAAAAACGGTTTATACCCCACTCTTTAGACAGGTGATAAAGGCAGGTAGAAGTAAACAGGTACAGACAGGGAACAACAGAGTTTCGGTTGAGTCGTCTCGGCGTATACCGTGTTTGGCAAAATATACATTATCATTCAGCATCCTGACAAGATCGACTTTATATACTCGACCGTTATCGTCTCGTTTTCACCTATCCTATCCTACAATAAAAAAGTAATACGCCAACAAATTATTCTTTAAATAACGCCAACAAATTTATTCTTTAAATAACAACGAATAACAATTATGTATTATAATAACAACATAGCATTGTAGAATATTGCAAATAAAATAAACACTATTACCATGAAGCGACACTTAATCAAAATTCGTTCTTCAATTTTCCGCACGGGGGGAGCAGGAGAGAGGGGCGAAGCCCCCCTGCCTACACACTTACAACACGAACAAAACGTACACGGTGTCGGAAAATAAGACTTCATTTATGATATTTCTTTTGTTTATGATTTTTTAACGAACAACGAGCGACGGCTAAAACCTTCAGATTGTTCAGGGAAGTGTTCTTGACAACATATGTCAAGGACAATGACCTCCGAGGGTGCTCCGTTCTTATGCATATTTACCGAAATTAATAAATAAGAAAATGTGAAATTGGTCAAGAAAATAAAATTTTTATATATTAAATATAAAAGGTAATAAATATAAAAATTGAACGATAGTATAAAAGAAGAAAGTCAAATTGTCATTAGGTTAAAATAAATAAAAATTGCGTACATCAGGATAACATGAAGTCATATTAAAAAACTAACCATAAAGAAAGAGTCAATAAAAACAATAATACTTACTGAGTAATTGGTAAATTAAACATAAAATACGTTGAATTCTCTCACACAGATAACACAAGGCATCTCACAAGGCACAAACATCTCGCATAACAGACGACGTGTAAATGCGAGAAAAACAAGGTAGGAAAAACAAATGAAGGAAAAGACCAGTCTGAGAAGAAGGAGAGAACCGAGATATAAAAGATTATCTAATCATTTTCAAAATTAGCGGAGTATATATAGAATCTAACAAATCTGTGTCTTTCATTAAATTAATGCCGTGTTTCTGCATTTTTATGTGCAACATCTCTGAAATAAGTCTCCTATGATAAAACTATTCATTGTCGAGTATCTGGACATTATTCCAAGCAAAATCGTGTCCTAGATCACTCCGATGTTTGCTGATTACGACGGACTAACGATCGTAATTTAAGTAAAAATTGCGTTGATGTTCAGTAATTCTTGTATGCAATTGTCTGCTTGTTTGGCCTATATAAGAGGCATTGCAGGAAGAACAGTTAATTTTATATACAACGCGTTACTGCTTCTATCACGATCGAGAGTGTCTTTATGCACTTTAATGTAACTATTTAAAGAATTTTGATTTCTGTATGATAGTCTGAAATTAAATGTCTTCTACGTTCTTGAGAATTTATCAGTAACTCCTGGCAAAAAAGGAACAGTAAAAAAATTCTTCTCTCAATTCAAACAAGTCTTATGAGATGCAGTCTCACCACTCATCCTGTTTAATTTTTTGTTAAATAAACAATGTAATTTCTTGTAAACTATCTTAAAAATCAAATCGAGAAGGTAATCATTGATTAACTGCATGACCCTGATAAGATTCTCTCTATGGAATTTCGGGTGAGAAAGTAAGAAAGCCCTGTCGATAATGCCAAACATAACTCCAATTTTTTGTTTGAAAGGATGTTGTGAGTAAAAATTAAGATAATGTCCTGAAAAAGTGGGCTTATGATACCAATCAAGAATCAGCATATCATCGACAACAGAAATAGACGTATCTAGAAAATTAATTGTTCTATTTTCCTCTAATTCGCGCGCGATCGTAAATTTAAGTCTGGAATGGTAAGAATTAAATTTACTGGCAATAATATCGACCTTATCCCTCGAAGCAGCCATGAGGATATCGTCTACGTATCGATAATAAAAAGGTAAACTCAAATTTTAAGTATTGAGAACGTTTTCTTCGAGGTCTTGTAGAACAAGGTCGGCCATGATGGGAGAGAGAGGAGAACCCATAGGGGTACCAAATGTCTGTTGGTAAGTGGTGCCGTTGAAGGTAAAAAATGTCGATGATAGTACAAATTCAAGGCCTTTAATGAATGAGTCAAGAGAGATGTTTGTGTGATTCTTGATATAGTCCCACCTCTTTCTCACCTCTTCAATAGCTAAGTCAAGAAGTATATTGGTGAATAGTAAGAGTACATAGAGAGAAAGTAATAAATCCGAGCTTTTAATGCGCAAACCCGATAAACCTCCGAAAAGATCAAAACTGTTTTTTACAAAGCTGCGTGGCTTAGGTAGATTCTTTTACAAAATATCATGTAACAGCGTGGTGTTTGTACAAGAGACTATAATTCTATAAGGAATGCTTGGCTTATGGAT
This sequence comes from Pseudomyrmex gracilis, assembly GCF_002006095.1. Classification (NCBI taxonomy): domain Eukaryota; kingdom Metazoa; phylum Arthropoda; class Insecta; order Hymenoptera; family Formicidae; genus Pseudomyrmex; species Pseudomyrmex gracilis. The sequence continues at coordinate 189,448 of NW_018020831.1, read as the reverse complement.
CTTCGGAAGTCCGTAGGCTCTAGGAAGTGGCTTGTCATTAAATCAAAGTATAGTAAACATTCGTGCTAATGTAGTTCGCATTTTTCCAGGCCCTTAGACACTCATTTAACTTATTTTAAATTCTTTTTGCCGGATTCTTTATATTAGTTTTCACGTAAGTATCAGTATCACTTAGCATATATTCCATCTTCGCGACATAATCATCTTTAAAGCTACAGTGACATTACCCTTATCAGCTTTTGTAAATATGATTTTTGGGTGATCTTTAACAAAAGATCTAGTAAGTTCCACACTCTCAACAATATTTATCTCAACGCTATTTAGACAAGGATGTTTATTGTAGAAAAGTTCGAGAGATGAAAACACAAGTGAGCATATATTAGATTTAACAATCTGATCAGAGTGTCTAATGTTGTTTTCGGTATCTTTAATGACATCCAGAACTAACTGCTTTTTGTATTGAGTAGGTAAACAGAATTTCTCTCCTAGAGAGAGAAGATTACAGACTGAGTCAGGGATGTCACCAGAAGTAAGATTGATAAACCACTTCTCTTTTAGATAGTTCAAATCATTAATCCCGTTCAAATTATCGGGTTTGATGGTAATTTTTTTTACACGTGAGTTATCCACCAAGTGAGGTGCATTATACGAAAAACTGTATTGAGAGTGGCTATCATCAATGTCACTGTTAGGCGGACAAGTCGCAAAAAAGATTACACTTCTTACAGAATAAAGAAATTAAGGATGCTCATTTTTCTTTAACTGGGCTTCGTCGTAAACTCTTACATTTAACTAACTTCCTTTCGTTAATCTTGCCTACGTATTGTTGGAACAGGTTTTTCGACACTCAGGGTATTTCTTTTTGCATATTGAAACATCGGGAATATAAAAAAATGGATACAAAAATTACTCGGTTTGAAATTTTTTAGTGGGTCTAAGAGACCCATGTCTGTTTTCGAAAAGTTATTACTTAGAATATTTTGGACGCGTGTTTTTTCACTTGTTGTTGTTACATTCTTAAAAGTGCCGCTTCTTACAATTTTGTTTTGATTGGCGTAGCTCCCGTCGCTACTCAGTTATTTGCAACGTCACGCAACGAGCCAGACACGTGTCGCGTTTGCTTTGTAATTTTGGTTTCCGAATTAGAAGCGCAAATTTGTATTGGGTGTGTCTAGAAAACATCGGGTGGTCGTTGTAAACTGTTAATTAACACTTGTGATCACGATTAATAGCTTTCCGAATTCGTAATCGATTCAATTTTCGTCTCGTCGGAACTTCGCTTGTGGAACGGAGTGAAGTCGCGCACAAGAGCGCAAGGTTGCCCTTGGATTGTCATAGGTCGCGGTAGCGTTGCGAGCGAACGTATTGAGTATCTTTTGCAAGTGTTTATTATTGCGTCGCGAGTTTTAAACGAAAACTCTCGAATGTACGATAGGCATCGGAAGTGCCGTGAAAAAGAATACGTAGTTTTGGGCGCGAGTGCAATTGATCGGAATTCGCCGAATGTGAAAACGACGTTCGACGATGAAGCAGTGGCAGCGAAAATATTAAGTACTTATTATTGGTGAGTTTATTTTTGTTAAATGACGCAATTTAAGATCACTGTAAGATGCCAAAAAAATTAGAGTAAAAACAAAAGCAATTCTAAATTATAGCAACTATCCTACAATTGCTCAAACATGTTTGAATCGATTAATTCAACAATAATCAGGAAAATTTTTTTAAATCTTCTAATCTATTAATCTTCAGATCATATTGTATCATGTTTTAAATCTTTTTATATATGAATTAAAAAAATTACGTATAAAAAGTACTCATTCAATGATCAAATTTCAACTAATTTGGTCGTCGTGAATGAAGTCACGAGAGAGCTTCTAATTGCTCATGAATTGAATGTCAAACGCTGTAGCCACACGCCACCGGTCTCTTCGTAGTTTCGTAACTTGGAAAGGTGGTGGCGGCCGTCTCGTTATCCTCTCATCAGGTTGATTTAGACGATTCGGTTTAGTTTCCGGCGAAGTTTAACGCTGACTGCGGTCGTGTTCACGGAGTATATCTCGAACTATGCGTGGATCTTCTTCTTGCGGATTGCGGGAAAATCCCACGTAATTCCGTTGGAGAAATACACAACGTAGATTTCGAATCGGACAATTATATTTCAAACTGAAAATTTAGTCGAAATCAAATTCGTCAAATCGAGATAAAGTCTTGTCGTTTGAACTACAAAGTTTTTGATTACTCAAAATTATTTTAATTAAATTATCATACTTGATTTTTTGTACTTTTTTACACACTTTTAAAGTTTTATTACACATGTTTTGTCGCACTAAATTAACGTTGCGCTAAATCGAAAATAGTAAAAAAAAAGTCCTAAAATACACCTTGTAACGTGCTCGCAACAAATCGATTGTGTGTTTCAAAATCTACATATTTTATGTAAATGACGACGATCGCATCTCACTCGAGTCGTTTAATTAAATGCACGTTGGGCGTGAAAATTATTTTGACGAGCGCGTTTATTATTAAACGGGTGCCAAAATTACGTGCTGTTTTGCGCACAATATGTCGCAAATATATGCATTCATCGACTTACGTGCAAATGAATAATTACTCTTTATTTTCGCGTTGCAAACGAATGTAACAACGCGCGTGCGCGAATTAAATATCACGTGTTAGCGATTTTAATATTGCAAACACAATTTATTTTGTTCGCGAGAATTAATTGAAACACGTCGTGTAAAAAAGAAAATCAGATCCTTTTTAAGTTGAAACGTTTTACGTCGCAAAGCCGAAACAGCCACGGTCAGAAATCAAATTGCATTTTGACAAGTTTGAGCACGAGTCGCTTCACCTTAAAAGTCGCACCTGTCGGCCACGCCGTTGTTCTCCGCCACTCTTCTCGCCTTTTATTCTACCCCACGCGCGCGCGAAACCCCCCTAATGTTCCCTCGATTGAGACTCTCTCCGAGCACTTAATTCGCCTCGCTCGCCCGCGAGACGAGCAAAGAGGCGACCGTAATGGCTTTAAAAACCCACGGGAGAAGAACGTGGAGCGATTCTTTCTTACCCGGTGAGACGTGGAAGTGAAGTAAAGATTAAGGTAAGGCGGGAGGAGATTTTTGCCCGAGTAAGCGGCTTACACACAGACTATGTCGCTGCTGAAAAGCGATATATGAGAGGTCGGTAATCCGAAAGATGCATTTCTGAAAGTTACATCGTTTCTGAAAGGAAATTAATGGAATTTTTTTTTCTTTTTCGGTAATATTCTGATTATTATTGTATGATTGTAATATATTATAAAAAAATATTTGGTTTTTAAAACAACTAGTGTGTGGATCGATTGTTTCAGCTTGTCTTTCTTCGTTATCTTTCTTTCATCTTCTCACGAAAAAAATCATTTCCTAAAGGTTTAATGGAAATTCGAAGTCTCCGACTGGGATTCGCGTGCCTCATCGAAAGAGCGAATTTAAATTTCAGATCGGCCGCATGTTCTTTTGTCGTAAAACTTTTGCGAAAAGAAGAATCGGCGGTGAACAAACAAAGGGACGGGAAAGAAACAAAAGAAAAAAATCGCACGACGACGGCAAACCGGAGAGAAATTCCGCGGTGACACGTCGATTTCCTGGTAGAAATATCAATTTTGCGAAGGCTGGCAAAAAAATTGTAATCAAACACCGCGATGAGCGAGCAAACGCACCGCTCGACACGCACAATTGAAAAGTTAGCTCGAGCCGCGTTATTTTTCCACATACCGCGCACATATTCTCCGCACCAATGCCTCTCTCTCTCTTTTTTCCAAACTTTGGCCAATTTAACAAATTTAAACTTTTGGTTTTATGACCGAGATTTTTTCTGTCGCTTTTTCGCAAATCGCGGGAACACAACTCACCGTCACCGAAATATTTTTATCGTTGCGTTCGCGCGCAAGATCTGTAAATGGTAAATTTGCTATTTTAAATTTTTTATTTTACAATTACTATACTTTGTAATCACAATATTGCTTTCTATACATTTTTTATCGTTTATATGCATTTATTTGGATTAAGAAAGATGAGCTCTTTGCAATTTTTTTCTAAAACGAGATTGATCAAATGAAAGTGTGTGTAAAATTCTCAGTGTTTGTAGGACGCTCCGCATAAATGCATTTTTGCCACAAAGTATTTTCCCGACAATATTTTCGACGATAGTCAAAATATTAGAGCTAAATATTGAAGAGCCAGACTACTCTCGGATGTATATTTAACTTCAAATGTTGCGTTCGAAGCTGCTTTTACGCTGATGAAGCTGTTTTTGCCGGTATGTGTTTGTTGATCCGGTCTTTTTTGGAGTAAACATTGATATATTATAGGTTAGATTACCAATGAACATCACGTTGTGTGTATGTTTTTCCGCGCGCGTGTTTCTTCAAAAGAATCGCGCAATCGCGTCATATACATGTAACTACAGTAAATTTCAACAATTTTGAGAAAATGTCACATTTTAGGTGAGACAATTCTTCTCGGTCGTTTATTTTTCTTAGAAAAATATCAAAACTTATGCAAAGCCGCGCGCAACTTTGTGTTATTTGTTCCTTCATGCGCTGCAAACTCGAAAATGAGTTTTTATTCACATTAATCCACTGTCGCGCCTCAGAGATTTGGCTCTTTATTCTTTAGCTCGCACGAACGCTTCTAATCCGCACGTCAAACGAACAAGAGCTTCTCTGACCCACGCGCTCGAGAAGAAGGGGAGGAAGTAATTTCAAGAGACTTCGAGGGGGAGAATCCTCCTTGTACGTGGAATAAGTAAACGCTTAAAACGGCAACCGGCAAGCCAGCTGCGCCTGAAGTTGGACTAGTTTAGTCTCGGCAAAAGCCGCGCACATCGCGCGCCCGTAATCTCTCGTGACCTATCGCCATTAGATTTTCTCACGTCCTCCCAAAATAATGTCTCTCACACACAACGCGCGGCGTGTAAAAGTATCGATTGTCCTGAATTTCGCATTTGTAACTTTCAAGAACTCGAGCGTTTCGACTTTGACCGTCTCTCTCTCTCTCTCTCTCTCTCGCACGCACGCACGCACGCACTTCTCGTGTTCTTCTCGTATTTTTTTGAGGATGCGAAAAGTAAATAATTCGTTGTTCCTTTCTCTAACAAAACAAGTGGAAAAAGAAGAGACGAAGACGGTGAGTGTACATTGCCTTTTGCGCAAACAAAGGTAGGACGAGATACAGCTGACCTTAATTAATTGAAATGCACCGAGAAACGATATCCCGGGGAGATTAAAGCGACTCTTATAATGGGTTTTTCGCGTTTTTATTGCCTCGGCTATGCCGCACGTATATACGTATCGCGCGGCAAAGTCTACAATCTATATGAAAATTACGTAGCGGATTTTGTGTATATACATATACATATATACACACATACAATACACGTCACATCGATTTTACCGGTTTCCTACGCAATTTTCAATTTACGAGAGATTAATTTGAATGTACTTTTCACTTGTCGTTATTGCATTTCACTGTGTGACATGATTCAATCATTGCGTTTATTTCTCCCGAATTACCTGTATATTGTATTATTCATAACGCTGATTTAATTGAGACCGTTTAATTAATTGTTGTAAATAATTCATCAACATAGTAAACATTTCCCCTCGTTTTCATGTTAGAATTGATATTATACCGATATTTATGGATATGCACAAATTGAATTTTACGTTACACAAAAGAGTATATCTCGCATACCTCGCGTTCGATTTTGCGCGCAATCAACCATTATCGCTGAGATCATCGCGGATTAGCGTTCTGACAGATTAATCTTCTCCGTTCTCTCTTTGCACGGATATCTCTCTCTATCTCTCTTTCTCTCTCGCGGGCGATAATTATTCATAGTACAATACCGCCAACTTGCGGAGACTCGCGGCGTGCCATTAGAATTCATACCGCATTGCAAACGCGAGCAAATCGGGCCGAGCACCATCGTCGACAACGACGACGGAGGAGTGGAACGATCGATGGAATATATCCTTCTGCGTATTTTCGCGTGCCGCGGATGGAAGGAACGCGGAATGTGCACGGGGGGTCCTTCCCCGCTTATCTCGTCCTCGTCATCTACGTATATTCGTCTCCGAATCGATGAAAGGTCAAGGTCGTATTTTTCCTCTCTCTTGTTGACCCCCCGCAAACTTTGTGTGTGTGTGGGAACGGCCGGATTTCGCCGAGAGCAGTGAAACGTTTGGCAAGAGCCACGGCCGAATTTCATTGTGCAATTTCGTCTACGTCATAAGTCGAGTTATTAAAAGCGATATTATTTCCACGCTGGAGGAGATTCAATACACCAAAGACTCTCGGAATATTCGCAAACGAGAATTTTGGGTTCCGTTATTTAAGCTCTCCAAGAGATCGCAATCGTCGAGAATTTCTCAAACACACTTTTGACTTCTGACAAATAAATTAGCTTTTAAATGTCGCGGCTCGATTATCTCTCCGTTCTGAGATAGAATCTTCGGTAATTATGCAGATTAAGGGAGCCACCTCCGATTTGAATTATTTTTACATATGTTGTCAAGGTCATTATCCGGAGTAATAATGTGAAGGTTTTAGGCGGGGGTCGTTGTTTGGTAAAAAGTTACAAAGGAAAGAAGTCTACTGAACAATATGCAATTTCTCGACATCCTATGTATCAATATATGTGTTCTGCGTTTGTACGTGTGTTTGTCAGTGTGTGTGTGCACATGTAGCGTTTGTTTATACGCTTTGGTACTGTTGTCAGGCGCGTTTTTAAGACTGGTAAAATTTCGGTGCAAGGACAAAGATGAGAGGGCCCTTTAATTAATAATAATAATAATAATAATAGTAATAATAATAATTATTATTATCATTATTATTATTATTGTTATTATTATTTATTAAAGGCAATTAGACAAAAGTTTTTAATGATTTTTTATTTGTATGGAAATTTAGAAACGAACACCTCTTCGAACTTTAACCGACATAAATTTGTTTGCAACATCTTCCAAATTTAAATTAATCAAAACATTTTTTTCAATTGATAATAAAGTTAGATCAGATGTTCTTTCCTGTGTCATGGTACTTATTAAATAACTTTTAAGTCTCCTTAATACACTAAATGATCTTTCGGCACTCGCAACTCCGATAGGTAATGTTATGAATATTATAAATTTATAAATGTTTATCATGCACCGAGGGCCCGCAGATCCCGGGGCCCGTCGGTGCATCGCACCGGTTGCACCGACGTTAAATACGCCTCTGACTGTTGTGTCCTAAAAGGTTCACATAAAAAGTTTCGTAAATGAATTCTTATTTTTCGATTCTACGTATATTTCTTAAATTCTTTATTTTTTCTTGACGGGAGGAACAGGAGGAAAGGGCAAAGCCCCTCCCCCTGCAGGGGGCGCAGCCCACCCTGCCTACACGCTTGAAACACGAACGAAATGTACGTGGGGCCGAAAAATAAGAATTTATTCATGAAACTTCTTCCCCTTGTAACTTTTTACCAAACAACGACTCCCGTCTAAAACCTTTACATTATTACTCGGGACAATGACCTTGACAACATATGTAAAAATAATTCAAATCGGAAGTGGCTCCCCTAATCTGCATAATTACCGAATCTTCTTCCTGTGGAGCGCGGAGTTTTATCGACGGAACTTAGATATCATCTTGCATTTTTGTGAACGCATCTGTACGCTCGAACAATAAATCGTGCTCGAGGATTAGTCTATTTTTTCGCGCTCACGGGTAATTTTCTTGCGGATTTCGCGCTCTTTCAAAACAAGTTGAAACTTTAATGAAAATGAACATCGAAGAAGCTGTCGCGCCTCGGGTCGTTCGAAGCTTTTATGCGGAGCGCACCGAAGTTTCACGATTCATAAATCGATCCGTCGCGTTTTGTAGTCATATTTTGCGCGTCGAAGTTGCAACTCCGCGAAGAAGTTTTGCCGTCGACGTTATTTTCCTTCGTTCAAGAAAAAACACACTTATAATTAAAAGGAGCAGATTCTCATCGTCGCTGATTTCCTTTCATCGGGACGCTTCGCTCTCTTTTGATAAGCAAAAAACGAAAACCGACAAAAAATATAGATCGAGGAGAGAGGCAAGAGATATTATATTTCTACGCATAGTTTTTGCATGTGCAAAAGTTTGTGTAAAAAAATGGAAACTATTTCGATAAAATCGATACGAATGATCGTTTTGTTACAGAAACACAAATACGCTCTTTTCGTGAGAAAAATATTATTAACATTGTGATGTAAATTAATTGCTCAACATGAAATTTAATGTAAATACTTCGCGATACATTGTGTTCGATCCAATGTGTTTTATGCGCAACGAGCAGAGAAACGTATCGCACGATAGCGATATCTCGTAATGTGTACTTTGATACAATAATTAATTATTTCTCTTTCTCCTCGTTCCGCAGTAATAACGCGGTACATTTGTACCGCAGGAAGAGAGAAATATAGCTTGTCATTTACATTTACACACAATTGCAGTGTCTTATAAATCTCTCAAGTCTCAGCCGACAGTGATATTTAGGTAAATCCGAGCAGTAAAGCTCGTTTGATCGACGGAAACATGACATATCGTGTGGTCGATCGGAAAAGAGATTCAGTCCTCCTCGATCAATTCCAACTTTTGACCAGTTTTGGAATTGCTCTTCTCTCTCTCTTTCTTTCTCTCTTTTTCTCTCTTTCTCTCTTTCTATTTGTCAAGTTCGCTCGATATCGTTATTTGGGCAGAATTGTTGCCGACTCGTGACCTAATTAATCGCAGCTCCGCCAATCCATCACGGACTTTCACGTCTTACGGACGTATCTGGCTGTCCGTCGATATCCGAGAGATCTGACAGGTTTGAGTGGCATCCCTTCAACGCTGCGCGCCGAATGAATGAAGCAGCGCGTTATAAAAAGCTTTTATCATTTTTTCGATCTTTTAAATCTTTATTCTTCGCGCAAATTATTTGAGATTTTTTTGCGAACCAAATTCATCCGAAAAGAAGCGCATCTTTCCAGTTGTTTCTCTTAGCACGAACGCGTTGCGAATGAAACGGCAAATAAGCAAACATAAATTTACACCTCTTTCGAATGGAGTTGCGGGACGATGTCAAACCAACAATGCGGCGCTTGACGGCGCGAGAACCGCTGTCAACATTTTGGGAAGAATCGCGGCGGGGTTCGCACTCGTCGTTCAATGACGATATAATTATATAATGCATAGCTATTTCGTCAGGTACACAGGTTCTGTTTATGGTAAAATGAATTAAATATGTGTTATCGATAAAAGCAAACGTTTGACGAACGAGATGATTATTTTTGTCACCGCGCGCGCGTCGCGTTATTAATTCTGTATTATATTGCGATGTTAAATTCAATCCTCCCACAATAATCTCTCTCATTTCGTATTCAATATTTTGTATGTGGCATAAAATATTGCAGATTTATTCGGGTAAATTATAACTAAAATTGGAGGAAATCGTTTTGTTTTTCGCAATTAGATGTTATTACGATAAATCACGATTCTATTGAATATACCTAATTGAAATTATGTCGAAACTTACTCGACGCAACAGTCGGAGTATCAAACGATCGCGCGACGAGAAGTAAAACTGAAACGCGCAAATATTTGACGAACGATTTTAAACATCATTTTTTTGTTGCAATAATATCATGTTCCTCGAACTCGTCTGAGAGAACGAGTTTTCATAACAGAGATTGCCTCTTGGTGGCTCGCGCATTCTGGAATTTCGTAAATATCGGAAAAGGACAAGTGTGATGAAAGTTTGCCGTTTAGATACTTTTTAAAATATATACAATGTTGATCCGAGTTTTGGAACGCGGCGGAAAGCTATAAAAGAATTTTAGAGAGAATGAAAAGCCGAGAGGAGTGAAATAAACTTGTTTTGAAATTCCGGCATCCGAACAACGCAAAGTTTGCGCAGTTAGAGAAAGAGAGAGAGAGAGAGAGGGAAAAGAAGTATTTTTTTATGTATAACGTAACAACTACGACGGACTTTTATGCGGAACAACGTGTAACGCGCGCGAGCATTTTCTGGATCTGATGATATGTCGTTATCACGTGTTGGAATAATAACAAAAGTTCTGCGAGTCGATGATGATACTTGAGATTTTCTTCCGCGCTTTTCTTGTGCTCTGACAAATGAAGCCTTCGCGTCATTATTTCCACAAAACCGCTTGAAAGCTCACGGGAATATATATTTCATGGAGCTCTCGCTCTTTTTGCGCGTGACTCACATCGTTCATTTAATCGTAACATTGAAAACCGTGAGGGGAGGACGGGGAAGAGACCGCAAGACCGCTATTGAACGACGAGCGCAAAAACCTCCGCGCAATTCTTCCCAAACGCGCGTTTCTCGCGCCGTTGCGCATCGCATTGTTCGTTGGCATCGTCCCGCAACTCCATTCAAGGTCTGTGAATTTACACTTACCTATTTTAGCCGGGTTTTTAGTCGCTACACCATCGCGTCGTCTAATTCCATCGTAATCTTTTTACGACACACGTACCCGCAACGGTACTTCCGTTTTGCATCGTAAATTGCCTTTCGGATTTGCAGCGGCATTTCCTGCTTTCGAATTCCACGAAAGTCTCTCTATCTTTCTACGAGAAATTGATTTTTTTTACAATTTATTATACACTTAATCGTTTACCAAGTCAGAGAATTACCGAAAAAACTGTGTTAAATTATTGTACGAAAGTGAAAAAAAACATTAAATTGAGTTTAAATAACGAAAAGATGACATTCTGGAAAATGCCACTCCCGAAAGAGATTGTCTGCAGTTTTATTCGGCGCTACTGTCACGATAAATTTTAAATCTCGATACGCAAATACAATCTTCGAAATTCGTCCCCCTACGTAACGTACAAAAACCGAATCTCCTCCGAACAATCCGGGGTTGATCAATCTCGAGGAGTGAGAAACCTACTTTCCGGAAGTTGCAATAGGATCGTAGAAAGAGAGCCGTTGTCTTTATAGCGCGTGGTGCGTCTTGTGACACTGCGAGCGAGTGTAACAGAGTGTACGCGCGCCATCGACACGTATGACGAAAACGCGATGGGAAAAGAAAAGAAATTCGACACGCAAGAAGGAGGATGAAAAAGTCAGCCCGGTTATAAAGCGACAACGTGAGCGAAAGGAGAACAGGGACGGCGCGGTGCGTTGAATCTCAAAAGCTCTCTTCGCGCGGCTCTTCCGCGCTTCACGGACTGGAAACGACGAGGAGCTCGTGCAATTTATACTTCTTAACGCGACAAACGTTCCGCGAAATAACGCTCGCGCGCGCGGTGGTTGGCGCAAAGAGCGGGTGGAAATCTGGAAAAGCCACCGGTGCGCGTTTCCCACCGTAACGTGACAACAATCCGCTTGTGAAAACCGTAACGCGACGAAATGCAACATTTAATCCTTGACTATCTTTTATTCTTTTTTATGAGGCGAGGTAAGTTGCTTTTTGAAAAACGATCGTTATTTTCTATGAATTTCTCGTTACGCGAACCGTATTCGCAATGTTGGCGATATTTAATTAAGCAAATGAAATCACATCAGTGCGCTTTTTACGAAGTTCGCACATTGTGCATTTTCGAAGTTACGCTGTTCGCGCGCGCGTGTATTTTCCGAGTAACTTTGCGTTACGGTAAATTTTCAATGCGCCAACGGGGAAATGAAGTTTTAACCGTAACGACTCTGTGCGTTCTTTCGACCCGGTGCGATGTGTTCGGGCTCGTCGGAAAAATGACGCAATAATTCGTACGCTCGTCGCGACTAACTTTTTCTTTGCCTGTGAGTCGAAAAATTCAAATTGCAATTTACATCTCAAGAGAAAGAGAAATGTCTGTGTTAGAAATCATCGTTGCTGCTAATATAAATTATTTTTCTCAATTTATTATAGTCAGTTTTTTGACAGAAATGTTATTAGGATTTCGCGGACGAATGAATTACGTGGTTTAGGAAACGTTTTAGAGATTCTTTCTTGTTCGATTGTGATCGTAAGATGTTCGGTTTTAATATTTGCGCGACGTGTTATTCCGTAAAAACGCAATTATTATACCGCTCTCCCAGCTTTGGCGTTATTATTCCCGTGTGCAAACAACAACAATTTTCACGCTTTACGCGGTGACGTGTTGTACATTGATCACTATAAACTACGTTTATCGAATTGAAAGTTGATTTCTGACGATCTAGTGCCAGTTAAAATTGCGGCTCTCTCTCTCTCTCCCTCCTCTCTCTCTCTCTCTCTCTCTCTCTCTCTCTCTCTCTCTCTCTNCTCTCTCTCTCTCTCGTACTCTCACGTACCTAATAAAAACAATCGCAGCAAAACTGGATTCGTTCGCGCGACACGTCCGGCTTCGTGTGGCGATGACGCGAAATAACAGCGGGATTCTGCGCATGAAAACGGCAGCTGTGCCACGCAACTGTGACATTGCCGTGTGTTAAAAACTGCAAAAATATAAAACATCGAAATTTATATATAATCAGATTTCGACATCTACATCGATAAAAAAACAATTATAAAACAAATATAAATTACAATATTTTTAAAGAGAGAGAGAGAGAGAGAGAGAGAGAGAGAGAGAGAGAGAAAAGAAAGCTTGCGGGAATTAAATAGTTGTACACTTTTCAGTTTGATTTATCACGACACGTACAAATTTAATAAATATTCACTGACAAAACTAAAATATTATTATTATGATACTTGAGATCGGATACGCGAGCTTGTTATGCAGACTTTGAAAGACGACGAAAGCGTTTAACAAGCTCGAAAGTTTCGTGTCGTTGGAGAAACCATAATGGGCTTGCTATGCGATTTAGATTCGAACCGGGAGTGTGGGAGAAGTGGATTTCAGTCAAAAGATTCTTCCTCGTTGGATATTTTTTCCGTCTTTAGTATTTTTTTTTTTTTTTTTTTTTTTTTTTTTTTTGAGTTTTATTCACGTTCCTTTACGATTCGCCTCAATAATAAAAACGTCGCGATGACTTGGATTGGTCGCCATTAGCATCGGCTACGACGTCAAAACATCGTATACTACTGAATTTTATATCACGCGAGGTAACGGGAAGAGACAAAGATATTCGACAGTGCAAATAAAAATTTACGAGCAGCGTGCGTGCTAAAAAAATATTAGCTCTGATGATGGACACAATAAAAATAAAATAAAATAAAACTGTGACAAAATGTAACTTAATAAGAACGACATATATGTATTAAAATAACTATTCAAGAACTAAGTTTACATAATTTTTGCGAATAATAGTGAATACAAAAAATTGTAGATTCGACATATTTGATGAATAGAAATGCAAACAATGCAACAAATGTTTGTTGCATTGTCGCAATTGTCGCTTGACATTTCAAGAATCTATCGATTTCTCAAGTGCTTCGTTGTCTGCTCAAGTTTGACGAGCAGACAATTTCTATTGACAATCTGGGCGTTTCAATTCTCGAAGACCGGATAATTCAAACCGACGATCTCCCGAATTTCGCTCGTCATGGCTTTTTATTGAAAATCGGATCAAACTGTCTTGAATGTGATTACAAGCCGTTTCCGTTCTTTCGATAATATCTCAATCGCTGTATTCTCGTCGGCTTTTATTCCCTATTTTTTTAATAAGTTTGTCGATAAGCTGGAAGTTTGCGTGAGATATTCGCTCCAGAGTTCGCGATTATATACTTCTGATTTCAAAGTTACCGCGAAACTATAAGCCAAGGATAATAAGACGAAGGAAGGATCGTAAGCACGAAATTATTTTGCAAGCAAATATTTGTTATTGTACTTTTATTATGTTACGAAACTTTAACACAAGTGCAGGATATCACGTTCGGGGCGCGGATAAGTACATATAATTAAGAACCTCAAAGCCTGTAGTCCACTGGTGGCGGTGGTGGGTTAAAATAATTTGATACTTCAAATTAAAATTTGGAACGTTTTGATCGTATTTTTATTGCGATCATCAGCCAAAGCTGTAAAGTACATATTTAATGTGTACGCGACGAATACTTTGACCAGTCTAATCAAAGTCCATAAGGATGCTCTTGATAACTATTTGAATGGTAATGTGATTTACAAGATCAACTGCTCTTCTTGCGATATGTCATACGTTGGTCAGACGAATAGAAAGTTACGTACGAGAATTTCTGAACATCAGCGCGATTTTCATTTGGCGTATGACCGCCAATCAGTAGTCAGTAAACACCGCAGTGACTCGAGACATGATTACCTGTGGAATGATGTGGAAATTCTCGATATCGAAAAATATATTATCACAAAAGACTCATTTCGGAAATGCTGCACATCAAGTTGCAGAAGAATGGAGCCAATCTGATGAAAGATACAGAGTTTTTAAGATCAATTTATATACCGTTACTCAATAAATTCAACTAATAAACTGCCGGGTTCAAAAACTTCCCCTACCATTGTTGTTACCTGGCTTGTTTGTCTCTTGGCACCGCACATGTATATCTCACTTGTTTTTCACACTCGCTGGTGAGAGTCATGCTGCTGTGTCCTCTCGTGATTGTGCGTTTGCAGTTTGGAGATAAGTCGTGACTACTTTTATCTTAGCGGCAGAATGTGAGTGTTCTAATAATTTATTCATTTTTTCCTTTTTCTTCTTTCTCTTTCTTTTTTCTTTTATATTTGTCTCTGATTTGTTTTTACAATTTTGACATTTTTAGTGAATAAGATTTTCTTTGACTGAATCAATTTATTCCGTAACCTTCAATTTTTCAATAACTATCAGTATTTTGCATTATTTGACTACTGTTGACTTAATTTATCTATTCGTGACCGTCCAGAATTATCACTCCTTGACCGTTTTGTGCAGAACACAAACATCTGCGTGCTACTGACTACTCTCGGCATAACTGTTTACGCATAGGCACTTTGAATTTGTTCGGTACGTTTGCTTGTTTTACATTGTACTTTACTGTTACACTTTTCACTCCGATTTATACTTCAAATTTAATTTTTGTATTTATGTATCATTTAACTATTATAACGTCGCATATACATTAAATTTGTACTTTACAGCTTTGGCTGATCATGATCGCAATAAAAATACGATCGAAACGTCCCAAATTTTAATTTGAATTTTATCAAATTATTTTAACCCATCACCGCCAACAGTGGACTACAGGCTTTAAAGTCCTTATTTTGCTTCTGGATTCATCTTCAAGCCGTTTCAACGTACTTAATTACATATAATTAGTTGCGGAAAAAACGTTAGAAGAATTAGTTTCAAGATTTTGCGTCATAATCTTCGGTGTGTTCTTTTTTTGAAGAAAAGGACAAAAGATCGAGAAAATTTCTCAAACACAAAGCCGTCTGTCAACTGGCAAGTCTCGCTGGTTTCCTCAAGACTGATGTTACTTTTGACGAAAAAAAAGTAGCCCTTTACGTGTCACTTCGAACATAAATTGTTTACTAGTAATAAAATAAATAATGCCGCAATCAAACTTGGCTTCCTGGACTTAGTTACGGATGTCAGTTTTTGCTGATCGAAAAAGAAACAACAAAAATTTAACAACATATTTCAGCTCGTATAGTATCGAACTAAAACAAAATTCAAAAAATTCATTCAGTCACGTGAGCCGATGTGCTTGAAAGTGTTCGAAAATATGAAATACATTTTTCGTGCGAAATATATGTTTTATTTGTTTTAAATGTATAAATTAACACACACATAATAATTTGAATTGAATTCAATATGTTGAAATATGCTGAAATATGTTGTTAAGTTTGTTGTATTTCACGTAGATTAGAAAAAAAGTGCGTTACTTATTGAAGTATAGAAGGTCGTATTCAAATATTGCGAGAAATTCACCAAGTGCCTTAGTAGCTGAATTGGAGAGGCATCTTGTACGGAATGCCGGAGATCCGGGCGGAGATGTCTCTTTCTCAATAGATTTTTTAATTTTTACGGAAAGATAAATTTCAACTATAAGTGATGTAAATCAAGCAGTATGAAATCCTAGATGAATTGACTTCATATCAAATTACCATATATATTAATTTATACACGTTTAAAATAAATAAAAAATATATTTTGCGCAAAGCACATCTAGAACATTAGCTCAAATGATTGAATTAATTCTCACGAGGAAAAAAAGAAGTCGAAAGCAAAATTCGAAATTCAATTTATTTGTCGCGCGCGGGATACACTGTTTCTGTGTAATATAAATTGATAAATATAAATTGAGGACGGATTAGAGTTTGCGAGTGATTAAGAATTAATGTCGGAAATACATCATTAGAAGGAAAGAGAGATGGGAAATTCGTGTACAAGTTTCCCTCGTCGTCTTGACTGTTGGAGATGATAAATCGCGACGTTCTGTCTCCGCTTATCAACGGAAAGACGTCCTTAATCACGTCGTAACGCTTCGATCATCAGCTCGGGGAAAACTCGGACGTTTATTTCGCAATTTTCTAGCTCGGGTCTTACTCAGCAAACAGAATAACCGAACTTATATCATCCTCCTCCTAATGTGAACGGCATTATTGATTTTTTCTAGTTGTTAACTCTTTCATCTATGATTGACTTTTTACATGACATTATAGTAGGATTAGTTTGAATTTTTTTAGCAATATTATTTAGTCTTTCAGTTGGTACTCTTGAAAAAAAAATCGACAAATCTTCAAAGTGATGACCCAATCACTGGGTATTTTATCCTAGTCTATTCCTTTTCCTTGTACGATTTGAGCTTAAAGCTCGAAAGCTTTGAAAGCGTTTATTTAAATTCATTTCTATATCTCAAAAATAAACACGTGTATATTTTTATTGCCTTTTTATTGCGCTAGTCGAAATATACTCTTGAAAAAAAAAAAAAAAACGGATCGCTCGGTGAATCAACTTTTTTTTTGACACTCGCACATTTACTTACTATAAAATTATATTACCATTCCGTGTGTGAAGCGAAAAAATTAAAAACCAGTATTTTGCTCTCGAATATCTAAATAATATTCCGCTGTAAATTTTTGGCGCTTCTCTAGAAATTTATTAAATTTACATCAAAAAATGGACGAATATGCGACGTCGGGCGAGCTTTATCGAATGTAAAAGCGGCGGATGAAGTCCTTGCTCGTGAGATAATTTAATTAGAGGGAAGACAATTCTCAAGCAATGATTATAAAGAAAGAAACAAGAGCGAAAGTTCAGCAAAAAAATTACGAAGGTGAGTTTTCGATTGTCACTGAAATTCTATGTGCGATCTATCGTCGTTCCGCGTCCACCTTCGTGAATAATTCATGCAACGATAAAACTTTCAGCACCGGCTGGAGGCAAAAAAGCGGCATCGCAAAAATCAAAGAACTAACCACTGCTTTTTTTTTAATTACAGTCAAGGCCACAGTGACTTAAATATTTACAATTTGTGATGAAATGATCGAGTTGTAATTAATAGCAATTTTAACCGCGCATAGTTGTTTTCTTATTGACTCTCGCATTTTTTCTCTCTGCAATAAAAATATTATGTTCTTTTGAGAATTAAGGTAGAGATTTTATAAGTTATTTACTATCATGAAGTTTTTTTTATATCAATTAGTTATTCATCAGTCATTCCGCTCACTTTTCGCGCGCGTGAATAAAAGTCACGTGATGAAAAATGAATATTCGCGAAATGATTTCGCAAAGACAACGAGACCTAGAAATCGCGATTTCAATCTGAATTCCGCGACTTCTCTTTCTCTCTCTCTCTCTCTCTCTTTTTTTACGGATAAAGAATTTTAATAAAGGAAGGACGACGCGGATCACACGAGAGTGGACGCGAGTTATCCTCTCATTGCTGATGTATCTGACGTATATATGTATATGCACATATATAGATATATACACAATGTGAATTTATGCCCCTCGCTCCCATCCAGCGACCTAGAAAAAGGGACGCCGATATTCTCTCTGCATAAGCCAAATATCGATGCTGCGCAAGCAGCAAATAAATCAAACGAATTCGCCAAGTCGATGCGTTTCTCGTCATACTAATGTGAATTTACGTGTACAGAGAAGAGTCTCCGTTGCCAT
Source organism: Pseudomyrmex gracilis (assembly GCF_002006095.1). Lineage (NCBI taxonomy): Eukaryota > Metazoa > Arthropoda > Insecta > Hymenoptera > Formicidae > Pseudomyrmex > Pseudomyrmex gracilis. The sequence goes on along the minus strand of NW_018020831.1, from coordinate 171,412 downwards.
TTCCAGATAAGCTCTGCGAAAGCACATCCTATGTAACGTACTCACTCTGCAATATGTAATATACAAACTTCAGTATTCTTTCTCGTGAAAACTTATAATAGTAGAGAAGTGGCCAATTGAAAGCAATAACCAGTCTGTCGGCGGCCGTCGCGCTAGTTGTTTATTCGTGTCTCGTTAGCACCGAGACTTTCGAATCGCGTGTTGTTGACGACGTTGCGCGCCTGATGAACTGAGTTCTTCCTATACCTACGAGCCTTCCTTAAACTGAAGAAGAAAATCAAATTAGGGTCAAAACGTTTGTCAATTTTTTTTTAAATAAAGAAGTTTATTGACGCAAAGATCTGGTTATTGCCTCGGATTGGCCACTTCCCTACTATTATATGTAATATACAGTCTGTACGATAAAAACACATATTAGGCATAACTTAAAATTATTTATTGTAATTAAGTAAAAAAAAAAAACGTTTTCTTATTGTGTCACACGATATGTATTTATACCTTTTTGCCGCAATAACGCTTGCTCGCCACGCAATGACAGACGAGGATTGTAAACAATTGTAAGATTAGTTTGTTTTCGATTTTCGTCGTTTTCTACGCAGAGCCTCGTTTTTTACTTCTAAATAGCGTTTCACCCACTTATTTATAAACATCTTAGACTTAGACTTTCTCGTGTACTTAAGCAGAGCCGCTTTGCGCGACATTTTCGATCTTTTTAGATGTGTACAGTGAACACGGCCTCGAAACGCAATGCGTATGGCAACACTCGTGGCGAAATACGTCCTTCTGTCATTAAGGTCAAACGACAACTGAGGTTTTCTTCATAAAGCATCTTAGAGGAAAGGTTTCTCTACTTGCTACAGTTTTCAGATAAAAATTTCGCCGTACACGCTCTTATCAAACAGACTTTATATACGAATGTGTAATATAATATACGCATGCATATGTATAAGGTGCTCTAAATATATCTGACAAATCATTGTTTGGCAATAATATGTTAATACAATATGAATAATATAATTACTGTTTGGCATGTAATATATACATGTGCAGCTTTGTCCACGATGATTATTCAATATTAATCGAACGCGCTTATTACAGAAGCAATTAATCACCGATCGATCAAACCTAATCAGACAATGAAAGAGCGATAAAAAATTCTTCCCAGGGATATATAATAGGCGTGATACATAGTGCGTTTGAATCGCCGCATAATTCTCGCAAAGCCGTATTAATGTTTAATGAAGCTTTAAAAATGAATGGTAATCCTGGGTATAAAGTTAAGTCGCGCGAAATGTAACAATAAAATTGCACAAACGAATCGTAATTTCGCATACGTAGCGAAATTACGGAAGATGGCTGCGGCTCTTGGATATCCATTGCGCAGTCCTAGATCTTTGCCTGGAAATTGATATTTCCTTTTTTTTATTTTGACATTTTGTAAAATATTGAAGCGCGCCCCGTCTGGAAAATGGATAGTTTCAGATTCGATCTTTGGCCGGGATGATATTTTTCACAATGGTTTCTGTAAATTTTTTTTTTCTTATTTATAGGGAAGTCTCGAAGAAACTTATATACGTAAAACGTCAAATAAGAATTCAAATAATTATTTAAACTTGTTTTTTTTTACGCCGATAAAAAAATGCGGAATAAACATTACTTATTATTCCGCATCGATATCCGCGTTTACCTACTTTTTTTAGACTTTAGTTGAATTCTTAGTTTATAAAGCACACATTTTTCCGCAATTTTATACGTGAATACAATAAATTGGTTCTTTTTGTGCGTGTCCGTCGCTCGATCTAAAATGCGCTGCGCGCATTTGATCGACAATTTTTTTGCAATGATCCTTTCGAGTTGCTGCCACGGGCTAATTCCGTTATCTTTTCCTTGTTCCGACGTCTTATTAATCGCATTTTTCCGCAATAGTTTGTTCTTTGATCCGGCTCAACGTCGAGGTCGAGGAAAAGACGAAACTCTTGCGTTTGTAACTTTTCTCTATCTCGCGTTTCTTTGTCTTTCTTGGGACGCGAGGGATGGCTCCGGCCATCTGCCGGCTGGAAGTCGTTTGGCGAACGATTTATGAATTATTCACGGAACGAGAGAGCGACCAGGGATTATTCACGGGGTACGACTGCACGAACAGTTTGCGACACTTAATTATAAGCAGCAGAAAGCGGAGCAGATTCATAATTCAAGAGCATCTTCGATCCTTCGCGCGACTCGCTTACGCTTCGTGTAGCGCTGGTAAATAAAGGCGGCGATATCCTTCAACTTCTGTTTTAATTAAAAAGGAATTCCTGACACTCTCTCACAGAAGAGATGAATATGAAAAAAAGACTGAATTTAATATCATTAAATTCAAACGGTGGAAGGACAATATGATTGCTTTCTCTCTCCGTCTCGCTTTCTTTTAATCTCTCTAGACGTTGATTTTATATTTGACATTTTATATTTGATATTACATTTGGAATATTATTGTTGCCATTATAATGTTTTACAATGAATTTATTGATGTAAATTGTGAAAGATAAATTTTAAGAATTAATATTCAATCGCTTAATCTTTTACACAATCTAATTTTTAAGAGAGAATTTTTATATTTAAAATTTTCAGAACGCGTTAAAGCAATTAATAAATTAATCAAAATAAATCTAAAAATAAATTTCAATTCCATATTTTTTGTAACATGAATTTTCTATCAATTATAAATTTTATTGTGTCTGTGTGTTTCAGTCTCTTCTCCGACTTGAGGAGTCTGGCTGGTACAACCTTGATGAATCTTTTGGCAGCCCTGTTCATGGCCCAGTTGCTGTTTATCGTGGGAGCCGGAGGAGTGCAGGTAAGTTTTCACATTTTTCCACGTCCGTTATGAACGAGGGCGTAAAGTTGAAACACTCATCCCAAGCAAGCAATAAAATTCCAAGAAATTTGCTTCTTTTATTGAATTTTCGACGATTATAGTAAAAACAATTTGAAAAATTTTATGTCAAAAAAAGATTTTCTATTTAAAATTATTCGCAGAATTCCACGGAGAAATGTTTATATTTCTCTTCGTCATTCTTGTATAAGAAACGCGAGAACTGTTTCGAATCCGCTAAGTTGCGGAATTCCGGTGGCTGCTCTCGATTGTTTCACCGCCAGAGAGAAATTCCGCTTTTCGTCTTTACTCAGCAGCTTCGAAAGACTGCGAAGAGCTTCTGTCGGGACTTTTCCTGTCAGACACTCCACACTTAAATCCTTCTTAATTAAGCCATGGGATTTACAAGCTCGTGGCAAAAAAATCCAGAATTTTTTTCTTTTTCGATTTTTTTTTTTTTTTCAAATCTCTTACCGGAAACATTTGAAAAGCGATGTCGGTCGTCTCGATGTCTCCCGAAGATGTCCGACATTGTCGCTTGAATTCTCCAAGACGAACATTCGTTGTTGACAAAACCAGGAAAGACATTTTCGCGATTATATCGCGAACGATAGTAGCGGTAGTAGAAAAGTTGCTCGAAGAGACGAAAGAAAGTACCGTTTGAAAAGTCAAAGCGGAAATTAGCAGCACTCGCGTTTCTAAAGTTTTAATTGCGTGTCGGTGATGTTGGCGCTTTTTAAAGTGGCCACCACCTGCGCGACGCAAGATACGCGCTGAAAAATATTTCTCGTTTATTTTCACGAGTTTTTGGACATCATCTTTTGCGCAACATCGTTCGTTTGTTTTATTATTTTTCCGTTACGTATCGCGCAATAAAGTTTTTCTCAAAGACAGCCGTTATCCCTCTCTCCCCCGCGACTTTTAGCAACTACACTGCGGAAGAGGTGAAGTTTAATTATGTCGCAACGCGCGCGTAAAAAGAAGAAATGACAGAGCACCACGTGCGAGTTGCCGGATGAAAACAGGACATGGATTATTCACGGGAGGAGAAGAAAGTAAATTTTGTTGGAAAAATCTTCCGACGAAAATGAAAAGCGTGTTTATACTCTGTGTATATCAAAGAAAATCTTTCCGTAAATCCAGCAAAGAAACGAACTTGCGTTTGCGCGTCTTTAAATGCAAGATATGTCACAGTGATGCTTTTTTTTGTTATCGTCGTAATTAGAGACAGAAAAAGTCCACGGAATTAACGAGATTTTTTTTTGTTTACACAAACGTTATTCGTCAAGACAGCTGCAATTTTCAATCGTAAATTACCGCAGCAGAGATGTAAACACAAATATATATATGTACAAATTATGTAAAGCAAATATATACATATATAAATGTAATATTAAAAAATAAATATATATCAAAGTAAACGTTTTTATTACATGGCACAAAAAAATCTCAATTTATCTTCGCGTGCGTTCAATAATTTTCAATCTATTTATGACTGTCGATATTTTATCAATAACTAAAAAAAAAAGAAACGAGTGGTACGATCCATCAGAATCATAGAAAAGCGACAGCGGTCCTCGCGAAAGATATAACTTAACATTACATTATTCGTCCCTGACAAGATAAGATATTAATATCGACGTTTTCTGTCAACGGAGCACAGACGCGCGCGATAATCATAGAACGATGAGTTTATTAGAAACGTAGAAATCTCCTCGTCGTCATAACGCGTGACGGAGATAAATCTATGTCGGTCGCAATCTCGTAGCTGTCACAAAGTAATTTGACCTTATTGTTAGTCGACTCCGGTATTTTTCCCTGCGTAGCAGAGAGAGAAAAAGGAGAAAAATAAATTCAAACTGTGCGAAACCTTCTCGTTGTCGCGTGTGTATTTTCTTACTCCCGATGTCTGACAACGCTTCAACACACGGCGCTTACTTTCGTGGATATCGAAAAAGTTGAGCGCGAAAGAGCAGCCGAAAGCCACTGCTATTAAAAAAACATAATAATAATAATTTTTATTAAATGCAATATTGTTTACCATAAACGATGTAATTTTTATCTGTCCATTTATTTCTATAATATCATTGCAAAAATATATTATCAGATGATTTTATGCGCCACTCTGCAGCAACCTTTACACATCCATATTGCGTTTATGCACATTTTGTACGAGCATATGTTCCCACGGCGCTTCCGGTTCCGGCCACCAGTAGAGCAGCAGCAGTGCATTTCGCGCGCGCTCCTCGTAACCCAAATATATCGCAGTCCTGCATTAAATCAGACGCGTTTACGAGCTTATGTATAGCAGTCGGGAATGTTGGGATAGGCAAGATAAGGTCCGATGGAAATAAAACGTACAAAATGAACGATATATCAACGCGTTCAAATAATCACTCGGATATACGCCATTTGTTTTTCTTAAACGTGTCAAATGTATCCGAGTGATTATTTGGACGCGTTGATATCGTTCATTTTCGCTTACGTTTTATTTTCATTGGATCTTCGTGAAATATCACGAAGAATTTCCATAATTTTTCAGAGTAAAAAAATAGTTTTTGCCTCCTCCCTATCTTTTTGTTTAAAAATATTTTTTGACATTTTAATATTATATATTTAATATTATATATAAACATTACATGTAACAGGTATACACGTGATAATGATTCTGTGATTTTCGAGAGAAAAAGATTTCATATATAATGAGCCGTGGCTTCGTTTAAATTTTTTTCGTGAAATTTCAACGAAAAAAATCGGATATTTCACAGAAACGAGAAATGCGCACAATAATGAGATTGAAACTAGATTTTCGCGAAGTTTTTGACATTGTAAGACGCGATAACTTATATAATTGCAAAAAGTGCGGAAAATTCTCTCGGAATCTACAAGTCGACTCGAAAGTTTTGGTCGCGGAATTTTGTTTCAGGGAGAGACACGATTTATGAGCGTAGCGTAAATCACGACCAACGGTCCGGGATGCATCGCTGGTCCATAGTCCTGATTTGTTCTGCGGGTTCTACAGAGTAAAGTGATTCTCGTGACGGATCTTCCGATTTATGGGATAATTCCCCGGAGATTCGTCCCAAGATAATTAACATAAAAGAGAAACTGAGAGAGAGAGAGAGAGAGAGAGAGAGAGAGAGAGAGAGAGAGAGAGAGAGAGAGAGAGAGAGTTAGGGAGAAATTCGACCTGAAATTCGATCGTCATATGAAATATGCCGAAAACCTATGTGTGTGCGAGAACCTTGGCGCTGGTTCTGTGCACGACACATGGAAATAGAAGTGGAAATACAATCGCTGTACACTGACAGACTGGGAAATTCGCATTCTGTCGAGCAACTCTCTCGTGGATCGCATTTCCCAGGAGAGATCGTGCTATTACTCGTTCGAATTTGGCTCGAATACTTGGGGTAACTCACGCTATCGCATATCCCGGATCTTTCCGATTCGCTGTCGATTACGAGAGTATAACTTTGCGATGAAGGATATACTTCTAGGAGAAAAAAGACAATTTTATATATACTCCGCGAAAATACGTGAAAACGTTCGTTCTCGTTTTTTTTTTAGTTGGGACGCTTTTTCAGGTGGACGAAGATTGCTATTTATTTCAGAAATTACAATAAATGACTAATGAAACAAATTTGTTAGACGCGAACTAGAAACGCAGAGATTCGTCGTATATATTACTGTCCACAAATAACATTGTGATCGCATTATTCGATTAACTTTCCTCGAAGGACAAGTTTTTTTGTCTCTCGAGCTTTTACGTGGCAACTCGGGGATGAAGTTTCACAATCAGCCAAGATTGTTTTTCTCTCTCCCTCTCTCTCTCTCTCTCTCTTTCTCTCTCATGCGAAAAGTGAACGCGTGGGTTTTGTACCGCTGATCTTGTACAAAGTCGAGAGTCAGATTCACTGAGTGGGTATTAATTAAGCACGAAAATGGCACGACGGCGGCAGCTTACGATAATGGAGCGCGAAGATCAAGTTGCTTCTTCCGGCGCCAGAACAAAACAAAATTGTCGAACAGGAACGAGAATCCAATCAATGAAGCAAGTCCTTCCACGTTTGTCTTCTCTCGCTCTCGTCCTTCTCCGCGAATTAAAGCCGCGACCTGAATGTAACTTCCGTCCTAACGTTTTCCCTCGTGCGCTCCTTCCTCTCCTCCTCCTCGATCTCAGATAATGGTCCGCAAAGATTGTAGAGGTCTGAGGCATAATTTATGAGAACGTAAGTTTTCTCTAAACGACGAACACGTTCTCCGTATGATTCTTTTAACCCCATTAAATACCATTACCCCATTTTTCAGTACGGCGGATATATGTTTGGAGTTTACTGAAATCCTATAGTCACCGTCGAAGAGAAATACCGGGAGTGTTTTTTCGCGCAAAAAAAATCAAACGAATTGCGCTCGCGATCATAAAAAAACAACAAATATAAAAACAAACTTTATATAACTAGAGTACAAACACGCACTTTTGTCGAGCAAATTTTTAACGATTTCGTCAGAATTCAATTTTACTTAACGCGGAAAGTGATTTCTTTGACGTTTAATTTTTCACAATAAAAACAAACTCGTATTTTTAGCGGCGTCATTTGCAACTGTTTTATTATTGTTGTACACGTTTCCGATCCGGAGACAAAGCGTTGTTGCATTGTTGCATTATACGAGCATTTTCTCGCAGCGCGATGCAACGGTGTCGAGGAGAGACGTGAAACACGATGGTGGTGGTGCCTCGTTTTCCCCACACTCCGGTTTTATCGATTACGCCGGGCTTTGTTGCCAGGGATTTTTTAACAATAAGGGTCTTGTCGGCGCGTCTGCGATTCAACGATTAGCCGACCGTGACATACATGTCGCGGCGTGTGCGAAAAATCACGAGAGGATCGGACCTGATGCTGTGAAAACCACCACGTGGCGTGGTGGTTTTTCACGTGATGGGCGTTTTTTTAAGGGGCGAGCGCTTGTAGTTTTACTACACGCGGATAAATGAAATATCCACGATCCTCTTATCAGATATGTGTCAAGTGAATGTATCCGGTGATGTTCTCGCGACGCGAAGTAATTCAAACTGAAGTGGCCGCGCGCGAAAAATCTTTTCGATTAAACCTGTCACGTTATAAATGGAAATTTTGTAAAACGTATGCAGAGAGAGATATATTACTTTTTCACTATATTGTGTATATTATTATTTTTATAAAACATTATTATTGTTTTTTATTTTTTCATATTAACTTTTTAATTTCAAATTGAGAAATTAATGTTTATATTTGTGTCTTTTCCATTATGTATTTTATAGAGAGAGAACATGGCATTTTCATGAATGTACGCGACTCCCGACCGCGTTGTTTTGCCTTTCATCATTTATATCGCTTTATTTCGCAAATTGTTCTGTTTTGGAATCATCCACATTGGAAAACGCATGTCATGTACCATATATTCTCATTTTACAAAACAAAAAAAAAGCCACAATATACACAGTAAAAACACGATATACACAATAGTTGCGGAAAATGTTTTAGAGAAACTGTCAATAGCGAGCAAGCGTTCGAAAGCGGATATTCGCGGATAATGTCTGTCGCGCATTTGCAATTGACGCGTGGTGTAAATAAAATTCCTATCTCTGTGTGTGCGTTTCGCGTTGCACACAAGCGAAAACCGAAATTTCGAAACCGCTGATTGTTCGATGACAGGTGTTCAGAGACTGCGTCGAGTCCGCATTCGTCGCATTTTCACGTTTTTTTTTCGCGTATTTTCTCGGAGAATTTGGCCTGACTGAATCGCAAAATCTCCGCATTGCGGAGTGATGCACGTCAGTGACTTCGCGAATTAATGTTACAAGCGTGTGTTTAAGCCGCTTCCTCTTCGGTGTCTCATTACTTTGAAGTATCCTAGCACTATCGACGTTATCGAAACAAACAAGTTTCGACCGCTAAGAAGTCTCGTACACTTGTCCCGTACACTTGCTCTGTATTTCACTTTGATAAAGAATTTACAAATAATATAATTATACAGATGATATAAAAAATTATTGCAATTATATTAAAATTGTTTAAACTTGATTAATGAACAGAAAAGATAACACGAGATAAAACGCGATCTGATTTAAAATATGAGGTTTGATTTATCTCGATGGAGGCATTAGAATTGTTTTGGCTTTTAAATAATATAATAGATTCCGCGTACAACGCGTATGTCTGAGGAAATAAACCTTATTCCGACATTCGATATTCGTATCACGTATGTTGGATTTGTTACTTGCCGAGTAAACGCACGGCCATTTCTTCAAACAGCTTTCCTTGAAAACGCGGTAGAAAAATACATAAGAAAATATTCCATTTCTCGCTTTTTCTCGTATCGCGCAAGATTCGCTCATGTTAATATTCCATGTATCGACATACACATTTTCGTTTCGCATGCGCGAAATATACATATTATCTGAGACATTACCGAAATAGCTGAGATACATATTGATGACGAGGGAAATAATAAGACTATGTGCGCGCAAAGTGCGCGGAGGCGAAATTCAATTTCCTTCGAAGAAAAAACTCAATTTCAAATTAAAATCCACCTTTGAGGTGGAGCTCCACGTGCAACGTGTTACATCCTGTAGATGGTGATTGCACGCTCTCTTGTGTGTGTGTGTGTGTGTGTGTGAGCACCTACCTACCGTACATTACCGGAGTGCGCAGCGGCTTCTTGCTTCGTTTCATCGTAACGACCGCTTTTATGGCGACTTACATTCTCGCGCTGTGACATCTCGCTAAGGACTAGGGCGGGTTCGCGACGTTTCGCTCGTCTTCATCGAGAGACCGTTCTTTTGCTTCTCCTTTCTTTATTACACCATATTCAGCGGTCGACGTTGATGATGCACCTCGAGTGCCGGCGTCACAAAAGCGTTCGTCATCCCTCTCACTTTGTTTTTTCTTTTTACGTCGTGTGGTTTTACCACGTCGGTAGTTCTTGCACAATTTTTCGCGCAAATATATAGCGTGTAATACGCTTTAAAATTTCACCATCGTACTTTGCAAAGTTTTGTTATATTGTGATCCACACGCGTTATTATTCGTGTATTTCAAAATGTTAAATACGTGCGTTTGATACGGCGATACATTATTTTGTGAGTCGCAGCGGTCAAAAAGAAACGACTGCATAGATAATAAAACCGGGACACGAACTGTATTGCACAGTACGCATTTTATAAATATTTACTTAGTATCGGTTAACAGCTTGTCCCAATTTTGCATTCTGGGATTTGTTTGCGTCATCGCAATAAATATTTATTCGCGCGAGTAAAACAAAAATAGAGATTACCAGCGCGTACAGAGGCGCGTCAAAATGTTCATTTCTATTGAAATCTCGTTCTGTTTGGAATATTTCATGATCGTCAAAACGTCGACGCAAAAAATTCATTCCCGATCAGATATTGTGCGGCGTGCACGCGCAATTTTCCGCGCGGCGCTCGTTCGTGTCGCGAAGAGACACAACGCGACGCATTGTAAAAGCTTTTAACACGTTTTACAAAGCGGAGTGTTCTCCGAGGATATTCGGTTTGTCATAGACAACATGCGAGAAAATAAGAGAGCGCAGTGCGTTCGATTGATTGTAAAAGAAAAATCTTTGTTTATAAGAAAAATATTTGAAAACAAAAATATTTGAAAATTGTCAGAATTGTTTCAAATATCTTCCCGGAAAATTCAAATCTGTGTAATTTAAAAATGGTAGCGTCTATTTGCGGAACACCCGGTATATTGGCTTTCCGTTTATTGCTTCTTATGTAAATAACAAAGAAGCGACACGCGCTACTTTACCGTTTCTTGAGAGAGCGCGCGCCCTGCGTCACAGGGGAGAAAGAGGAGATACGAACGCCCTGCGCGGAGTCGCGCAGTCAAGTCGACGGCCTTTATCGAGGACAATTACAGTTTTTTAACCACATCTCGTCGCGCCGATGATTCCGTGCGGATACACGTGCTCGAACGGAAATTAATCGATAGACGAGGATAAGAGAGGGCTTATGTATATATTCGCTTTTACACACTCGTCGCCTCCGTCGCATCGTTTAGGTTCTCGTTCGCAGACGGCCCTTTAATTAGCGAGAAACCTCACAGTCAGGTGTGGATATTTTTACGGCCGCAAATCAATTTATTCTCGTACGGAGGTATTATCGGTAACTGTGCCACGCCATAAATCGTGCCGCGCTTTAAGCTCCGTCTGGTCATTCTATCTTCTTGTGTAACGCGCCGAGGGATTTCGGTTCGAAAGCACTTTGTTCGACTTTCGATTCGTTCACAATTTATGTCCGTTACTCGTCTATATATATTTCAATATGCAGTTCGAAGATAGATAAGAAATTTACTATTTTTCTATAAGAAAAAGAAAACCATGATTATTCTTTTTTTTAGGTCGGAGAAGTTGAGAACTAATGTTAACGTCGATACCGGATTTTCGGGAGAGCGAACGTCAGAGCTTTGTTCCGAACATGTTCGGGGGAAGCGCACATTGCGGATATGACGACGGCAGCCGAGCCGATAATGCAGATTAATTGATACGTCGTGCGGTTCTCGCGGAGTCGACCAGCGCGCGAGAGAGCTGCTTTTAACGGGCGGGCTAATTGCTTCATTAGAAGAAGCTCATTACACATTTCCCTCTTCTCTCTCTCTCTCTCTCTCTCTCTCTCTCTCTCTCTCTCTCTCTCTCGTTTCTGCGTTTCCGCAAAATGTAATTGTTTTCTTCTGTTATTGTTTATTTCCGCCGGTCGTAAAATTGAATGCAATTTTCTAATTCAAGGATATAGTTTTAATTTACTTTATGCGGAAATAGTAGATTTTTTGTAAGTTCGAAACATTTTTGATATTATTCGTAAATGTTATAGAGTTGATCTGACAATCCACGTGCACCATAAAACTAAACTAAACAGAGATGTTTATTAAAAACGCGCTCAGATTTTTGAGAATAATTGATTTGAAAGATAGAACTTCTCTCTCTCTTTCTCTCTCTCTTCTTCATTCTCTTTCTTTCTCTCTCTCTCTTTGATTGTGTGTATCAGGGCAGCGCCGGTTTTCTTCTCTCTTTTTTCCCTCCTCTTTCTTTACGACATGACAGTTGTGTGGTGTGTGACATGGCTTTATTGACTTGGTTATCCGCTAATACGGGCGCATCTGGCAGAACTGTGAGCGGAACCTCTTTTTTTTCGCAAAATAGGTCACGCGTTTCTCTCTCCGCGTATGCGTTTTTCATTATCCCCATGGAATATTCATATTTTCCGCACCACGCCGGTTGTTCCTTCCGTATATTTATTCCGCTCGGGGCTTTATATTTGCGAACGTTTCCCACAGATATATATATAAGCAAACAATTTTTTTGCAATGCATTTCTATTTTTGTGTCTTTTCCGTATTTTCCCAATCGATTACCCGGCTTTTTATAGCACGACTTTGACCGTTATATCAGAATTTCAGCGGGTTGTTGACTAAGAATTTATATGCAACAGAATCATTAGACAAAGGTTTTATTATTCATTGAAACGCTCACACGCAATTGAAATTTCACGTGCGTGTAAAAGTTTATTACAAACTCGTTGTGTTAGTTTGTAGAAAAGATGATGTTTTATTTATAAAAAGAATCAAGCTTCTTTCACACAGGAGTTCGTTTTTTTTTTCTTACAATTTTAATACATAAAGAGCTTTTATGCAAAACAATTTTTTTTAATAAAAAATTTTGTGTAAGATGAGACTCATTATGCAGATTAAGCATTTTCTTTTTTGAGAAACACAGGCGCTTTCTCTCTCTGTTTTTTCGGAAGGCAATAAATTCTCATTTTCCACCGTTGAAGAAGTTCTCGTATTTTTTGACAGTTTTAAAATCCGTTTCTCTTTGTTTCTTCTCTTTGTTTTTTTCCGAAAAAGCATCATCGTGCGTTTTGATTTTACTTCGAGCCGAACATAACGAGCGTCATTTGCTTTGAGTAAAGAAGCGAAATTAGGTGCTGGACCGGTAATCAAGCTTGGCAGAGAGGGAGAGAGAGAGAGAGAAGCGAAGGCGATACGTTCCCGTCCAGGAGAGTGTGTTTTACCGAGACTTCTTGCCACGTACAAGAAGCTCGTCTCTCCGCAGCGAGTCGAGTAACTCCCGTCAAATAATTCTCATCTCCCGGCGGTATAATGAATCACGACGTGAACTCGCATCGTAATCCCGAGGATCGAAAAATTATGTATAGACAATCGAGGTGAGGGGAAAAAAACGTTTCGGAGACCTCATCCATCTCTGTAGCGCGCAACGCGTCGTTGATGCGATTTTTATTCGCGTATACATCATAATTATAAACGTCGCGTTGACGTTTCTTCATTTTTGTATTTTTTTTTGCAAATCGAACAATTAACGACGGTAGAAACGTGTTCAAGAGCTTGGAACGAGAAATTTAATCGTGAAGTGGAAAAATTGTTAAAAGAAAAGAAATATTTTTCCAGAAAAATTTCCGCAGATAATATTTCTTTTCGCTTAAAAAATAATTCTTTCCTCTTAATTAAGGCAAGTAGCTGCAATTAATTTTTCTCTGCGCGAAAGAGGAGCTAACGCGTGCGTTGTAGTTTTAATCAAGCTTGTTACATCATCCGAAAGGAGAATTCACGCGCTCTCTTCCCGGGAGGATTTTATCCCGGGACGCGGGAGAATAATGTTATAACACGAAGAATTGAATTTTTGGTCGCTTATTATTTGAAAACAGACTCGGGATGACATGTGACCTGGTTAGATCCTCCGACGAATCCGCGTACGATATATTCAGAGGAGAAAGAAATCCTCTTCTCTTGTTACCTGACATCTCTTGAGCGATTATGATAATTTCCATTTAGCAAATGGTGTGAATAAACATCGGCGAGAAAAGTTTCAAACAGAACAGACGGTACAATTAGCGACTCTTCGGAGGCGTAACGAAAAATGTTCTCTGCGTACGAAAATAGTTGCGTGGAGAAGCAAAAAAGATGTGCCTGGAGAGAATCGCGCGCGTACATAAGTTATACATAAAAAAAACACCGTATATATAAATACATAATAAATTTTTTATTGCAAAAACAAGACCGCGCAACGCAACGCTATCTTCTCGTGACATGAGAAACTCGCTACGTTTTACAGCCTCTTGCGCGCGAGCAAAAAAAGGAGAAGGGAAGGGAGATAAAATTAAGAAAGATAAATTTTGCGGCTTCTTTGCTGCGTGGAACACAAAAGAGAGCGATCTTCGCGTTCGTAAAAGAACAAGAAATAAACACTCTCGCGTGTTCTCCTAATAGGTTTCGGATGACGAGAAGATACATGTGTAAAATGGAAATGAGAGGCTAAGAGCCTTATAGAAAGCAAATGGCGAACTTTCGATATTAGTTACGGCATAATCCTCGGCGAAAAGAACCGAGATCGATTCGCGTATATTCAGCAAAAGCGTATCTCGTCTCGAGATTGAGACCGATGAAAAGTCGTCGTGCGGATAAGATAGTTCTTATTCGCGTTTCACTTGTGAGCATTTGAAATTGAAGATTTACGGATAGTAATTTATTTCCTTGTCGAGAATCGTGAGCTAGACAGTATTTTCAGCGGTGTTAACGCGAGAAACGGAATCCTTTTAAAATTCTAAATCATTTTAAAACTGTTAATCTTTTTCCTTGTCACTTTTTCTCGTATTCTTAGAATTTCTTCAAGTTCCGTGTCATCTCGTATAAACCTTTTTCTTAATTGCAGATAAATAAATTTTAACAAGTAAGATAATAATTATATGACGGTAATTAGTAAAAATTACGCTTTAATTTTGTATCGCGAAATTTTCTTTAACATTAATTTAATTAATATTAAAATGAGCTCCGAGAAAAATCTAAATTTTAAAAATTAAAATCAAAAGAAACTTAAGGAGCTAAAAACACAGTTGTACGCATGTAAAATTCAAAGGTGAAAAAGTTTACGTCAAATTCGAAACGTTTTGATCTGTATAATTTTAGATCATCATCAGCCGAGCTGAAACATACATACTGTGTCTAACTGTTACATGATAAATACATACAGAAAGTAAAAACATACATAAACTGCCAGTGAAACAGTATAAGAATTGAATTTCATAAATCTTAGATAATTTGTTGATGCGATCTGTAGCTTAGTTGGGGTCCATGTGAGACTCAGTAGCGGAAGGTGAAGCAAAACGGGGAGCGGGGCAAGACGGGGTAGCCTCTGTATCACATGATCGAAACGCACCAATCACAATCGAGCATATACGTTAGATGTGTCGCCACTGTCGCTAACAGTGATAAGCGAGCGTGATATGTGGCTGTGTAATAAAGTTACATGCAATTTGTTATTTTTGACGATTTTCTTAACGACGATTATTTTCAAACATTCTTTCACCTGTGACATTGGTATTAAAATATTTAAGTTCTTTTGTTCATATGTGTGCTTCTAAGACAGAAGTTAGCAGGCTAAAAGATAAGAATGATATTTTATATTTTTATAAACAGTGTTTAAGAAATTTGTTGGATATTTTACGGTATGACCCACCCAAAGTTCAGGAGTGACACTGCACATAATGATAGACTATTACATAAGAAACATGTATGTCAAGTTTGGATTGCGGCATATTGAATATACTGGAGATATGAGGAGCGAAATCATGTTTAAAAAAATAGTTTTTCACGATTATCTCTGAAATTACTCACATTATAGAAAAAGTTTTCAAACAAAAAATGTAGGAAATTAAATTTTTCACAAAAAAGCTTATAATCTTCAATTATATAACTTCAATCGTTTTTATGATAGAACGCTGAGAGCAAATACTGAGAGTTTTTCACGATCATCTCCGCAATTAATCACATTATGAAAAAAGTTTTTAAACCAGAAATATAGGAAATTAACTTTTCTACGAAAAAGGTTATAACCTTCATTCACGTAACTTCAACCGTTTTCATGGTAGAACGCTGAGAACGAGGTAAAGTTGTACATTAGCTACTCTGTTTTCTTTGATCTTTGTGGAACTTGGTAGTTTTACGTATATAAATGAGCAATTTCGTGAATGGCGTTAGCATCCACAGATGACACTAGTATCCACAGACGACGCTAATATCTACAGATGGCGCTAGTATCCATAGATGGCGGTAATGTGCACATAAACCCCTAAAAGGGGTTTTAGTGAGTATACCTCGCCAGGGTGAGCTCTGGCCGGGGGAAGTCCCACACTATCTTATCTCACCTCGGTAGGGTGGGGTGTGCGTAATGCATTTCCCCTGGGTTAAAAACAAAAAACAAAAAGGTTGGCACCGTGGGGGTTTTAGTGAGTGCAAGTCCCACATATTCTCGACCTTTTTCCAAGGGTCGGGGAATGCGTAGGCATTTCCCCCATGTAAAAAAAAATATAGTGTAAAAAAACAAAGTATTTTTATGTTCGTGTTGTAAGTGTGTAGGCAGGAGGGCTGCGCCCCCTCCCACAAGGGGAGGGGCTTTGCTCTCTCTTTGCGCCCCCCAGATAATCGTGAAAAATACGTAAAGATACTAAGTTCCACAAAAATTAAAGAAGACAGAGTAGCTAATGTGCTTTACCTCGTTCTCAGCGTTCTACCATGAAAACGGTTGAAGTTACGTGAATGAAGGTTATAATCTTTTTTGTGGAAAATTTAATTTCCTATATTTTTTGTTTGAAAACTTTTTTCATAATGTGATTAATTGCGGAGATGATCGTGAAAAACTCTTTTTTTAAACATAATTTCGCTCCTCATATCTCCAGTATATTCAATATGCCGCAATCCAAACTTGACATACATATTTCTTATGTAATAGTCTATCATTATGTGCAGTGTCACTCCTGAACTTTGGGTGGGTCATACCGTAATACAGCCAATTTGTTGATATGATTTTAGCGAGACAAGAAGAGACAAGATGGGGGTAACGCGCATTTTTATTATCCCATCTTGTCCCACATAGACGTATTAAATAAAAATCTAAGTTTTCCATTGTTCCAGGATGGTAAAAAACTACAAACGAAAGACGGACCGGGGAAATTGGTCCTAAGAAACAAAAAAAAAAATGCAAAACGTGATTACTGCTGTTTTAGAAAATAAGATGGGTTATTATCGAAATGAGCTCATTGCTCGTGTGCAAATATAGAAGACGATGATGATGAAATTATATATGTGTGCTTTCGTTGTCAACCCAGTAAATAATGAATTTTATATCATTTGTTAATAGATATCTCATCTTGTCCACGGGGGTGCCCCGTTTTACCCCATCCGTGGAGCAAGATGGAGAGAAAAAAACTTTTCTGAATTATTAATTTTTTAGTATGAAAAACTTTAAAGAAATGGTGTAGTTATAGTTTAATCGAAAGACTGATTATTAAAGAATAATTAAGAAGTAAGATTGTTTTGTTGATTATGAAAATTTGTGTTTTATCTATCATTAAACCTATCGCGTTTTGCCCCACCTTCCCCTATGAGTTATATTATCATGTTAAATATAATTTACATCTTTTCTTGCTCGTAATTGATCTTTTCTAATTTTATTAGACAATTCGTATTAACTTACATTAATTAAAAATACGATTATTAATTTAATTAGCAATAAGGCTTTTACAGTCATTCGCAAAAATAAGTGGAATTTTAATGACAAAGTTGACTCCAATTGACTTCTACTATATAATACATGCACAAAACGTAACTATAGACATGCGGTGTGTATGCATTAGAATAACTGTCGTTAAGATGATAAGTGATTTTCTTTGAAAGAGCGTGGCTCGTGAAATCGATCTCTGATGACGATGAGATCAAATCTTGTCACTCGATATTCTACGTGGCTGTTAGACACGAGGATAATCTGAAGCTTTGCCATGCGTCACGTATTGAAAAGCGACCAAGGCAGATGCTTTTGAGCTTCCAGCTTTTATCGCCGTGTCTGCGGTAGCTTCAAATAATTTACGCTTCTTTAAAAGACTTCTTTCGCAGCTTGATGCTCTTCCAGTGCTCTCTCTTTCTCTCTCTCTCTCTCTCTCTCTCTCTCTCTCTCTCTCTCTCTCTCTCTCTCTCTTTCTTTCTCTCTGTCTGTCTGTCTGTTCGAACTATATTTCAATCGGTAACTTTTAATAGAAATAGACTCCAGATTATTTTCTTATTTTGACGTTTGTAATACGCGCACGACAAAATTGTTTTTGTTTTTTAATAAACGTACAAACGGGATTGCGAATTATATGAAAAAGTGAAACAATATGGTTTTGTATTCTTTTGCCAAATTATGGATCTTTTAAAACTACAAAATAGGTATGTAAAATTCAATTTTCCAAGGAAGTATGAAAATTTTGAAGGAAAATATTTTCCAATATTATTCTATTTATACGTGGAATTTGACTTTAGAAGTTTTAATTAAAGAGATAATTGAAAACTTGCACCAAATAAGGTGAACTCTCTCGGAGGTATTTGCTTGTAAGTACACAAAGTATTGAAATCTAGAAGAAACTAAATACCATGCGTTGTATACATTTATAAAAAAAAATCTTTTCGAAGAAGATCGAATTTGTACGATACGCGTTCTTCGTGATAATATGCGTCGAATTGAATAGGTGATTTTAACTCTTCTCGAAATTTCGAAGTTATTTTCTTTGTTGTTAGCTTTATCACCGCGAAATCGTCCGCTGCGTTCTTCCCCTCCTCTTCTCCTAAAAAAAACGACTCCTCTGCGAGGCTGCGCGCGAACTTGATTTGACGAAGCAGCGGACTGTGTGTGACGCTGATCCGGGGTCCGACTGAAACTAGGTTTCTTCACTTCGTTGCGATAACTGGAATCTGACGTGCGCGTGTGTGTGCGCGCGCGTTTCCCTCAACATTTCGAGTATTATTTCCGTCAACAGTTCCGACGATCTCGTAGCTGCAATCGTGTGCGCAATGACAAGGGAGTCTCTCTCGCGTCGAGGTAGTTCATAACAATAACATAATTCTCGGATGCCGTTTTATTATACGCACGGGAACATTCACGAGATGAATCCCGTCGTATTATCGCGACGCGGTGATTGTTACACCGGGACGAGATTAAATTAAATTAAATTTATATACAGCGAGAAAAACAACGCACGCTCTGTGCGCAAAACTGTGTTTTGTTCCGCGGAGAACTTATGAAATTGTATCGCGGAATAATTTTGAAAGATTGTCGCGCGTTTTTATTGAATTCCGAAGCGAAAATTCGGTCAAATAAAAATGCTATCTCTCGCGACTCGCGAGGGAGACAAACTCGCAAGTTTGCGCGGCGGCGAAAGTTTTGTGCGCCGCCGCGCCGTATAGTCACGTCTTATACAGGGTGATTCAGAACAACCCGTTATCCTTGAAAATACATATTCTTGACTAAATTCTAAGACAACTTTTTATTTGGCAAAATTTTGTCTGAAGCTTACTTTTTGAGTTATTAATAAAAATAGTTGACTTACCACAAGTCGGATGCAAGAGGTAGGCAGGGACGGCGCAACTCACCGTCAGAGACGCGGGCGATTACGTGTGGTGCCTGACGCGATCAGCTGATTGCTACGCATTGTTTCTGTATCTTTTTCTGTCTCTCTCTCTCTCTTTTTTTCTCTTACTTATTTATTTACTCATTCGCAATTTGTATCATTTAATCCGTGCATCACATAAATCACTGTCAATCACGGTGAGTTGTGCCGCCCCTGCCTACCTTTTAAATCCGACTCATGGTACGTCAACTATTTTTATTAGTAACTCAAAAAGTAAGCGTCAGACAAAATTTTGCCAAATAAAAAGTTGTCTTAGAATTTAGTCAAGAATATGTATTTTCAAAGATAACGGGTTGTTCTGAATCACCCTGTATAACAAAATTCTCTGAGAGAATTCTCGAGTGTATCGAAATCGAAAGCAAGTGTGAGAGTACGTGTGTATGAGGGGGGGTGCAACGCTATATATTATTATTACTTCGCCGTAAGGAAACGGTTTCGCAACTCGTTCATTTCTGACTCCCATACTTGAACACAATTGTATATTCGCAGATATATACCGAGAATTAAATTTTAATTAAAATCTTTTTTTTCGAGAGACAATTAGAAGCGAAATCTTCAATCAAGACCATAATTGATTAATCAAAAAATTATAATTTAACAAAATTTGCGTAAAAAGAAGTTAATTATTGAAACATAAAATATTTTGTTGTGTTTTGCAAACTAGATAAGATATGTGTGTCACTTTTATCGCTAGATTGATTTAAATATAAAATCTGTTCTCATAAATATTCATGACTCGTGCGAAGAATTCGAGATGTCACACTGTGTCTACAGTTTACGGCGCGATTTTGAATAGAGTGAAATCGGAACAACGGAACGGGCTTAATGGTGCACAAGAATTGGCGCGCAAAAGGGGGAATCGTTTGAAGACATACGTGTTCGTGTAAAATTTGTCTCTGTGTTACTACTGGTTCTCTCGCACTCCGATGCAATTTCGATGCTCTTTGTATCGCCCGCCGTGAGGCCGCGAATTCCGGACGAGCATTCGCGCGCGCCCTTCAATTTATTTCCGCTTCTGTTTCGATGCGCGGTACAGCGCCACCGGCATCCTCTGTTCGTTTACGAGTTGCAACCGGTATAACATCGACGAAGGGAAGTACCCGGGGCGGGAGCGATAGTATCAGTTACGGGAGATAGAAAGCCAAACCAGCTTCTCTTTTAGCGTCACGTTGCGCGGTGCGGCAAATCGCTCACGTAGTTGATTTATCAAAGGCGAAGGAACGTGCATTTATAACCGAAAGAACCTCTTTTTCTCTGACGCACATTTTATTTCATGACGCAATAAAAGATAGAATTGTATATTGCTACTTGCCACGTAACATTTCGAGGACTTTATCGTTGGATATCGTTGTAGATTTTTATGTTTGTAATTTTCCTTAGGAACAGGAACGTTACACCAAAAAATCAAAATTACGTAACACCGTACGATCATATTTCAATGTTTTTCGCCGACTTTTTAATTTTTCGATAATCGTCGATAATTTGATTTTCTGTTTAATGCAAACAGAATGTTCGGAATTTGGCGGAATAACGATTTAGGTAATTATCGGATATTGAAATCGACCGGCAATAACGTAGCGTTGTGTAACTTTGTGTCGTAGTAGCGATGTTAAACTAATTACACCGGAATACGCGATACATCACGTGAAAATTTATTTCGTTGAATTTCATGGTTGTTGCGGCAAATTATTTCGGTTGTGGAGGCGCACTATGTGTATATCGGGCGATTTTCATACGTAATATTAGTAATATAATATCCGTGCTGTTTATCCGATACAGCAGCAGCACCTGTTCTATAAATTAGCGAATCAACAACACGATTTCTGTTAACTTTGCAGCGTTGATCGATTATTTCGTTGATATTAAGCGAACGAATATCCTGGGAATTTTCGACATGAATAATTTCGCCGGTTATACATCTATGGAATATCTGCGAATCGCAGGTTTAGATTGTTATCGCGAATATTACGCGTGCTCCGCCATTTATCACGAGGTAAATTGACGGTGACGTTATCCACGGTAGAAAATATTGTCGGGCGGTTCCGTTCGCGAGCGCAAAACTCATAGTTCGCTCGTAATTCATCAATCAGAAACAGGAAGAGCGAATATCTTGTTCTTTCCTCCTTTACTCTTTCCGTCGCACTCACTTCGTATTATTTAATGGATGTTTTTTGTTTCTTCATTGACAAAATTTTATTTTTCTTACATGAGATTACCAAGAAAAATTGATTCTGCTATATAAATTGCTTTCTCTGTTTGAAGATATATTTGACTTAGAAATGAAAAAACCCACAAGACAGTTAGTTTCAGATTTCTCAG
The DNA here is from genome assembly GCF_002006095.1 of Pseudomyrmex gracilis. Classification (NCBI taxonomy): domain Eukaryota; kingdom Metazoa; phylum Arthropoda; class Insecta; order Hymenoptera; family Formicidae; genus Pseudomyrmex; species Pseudomyrmex gracilis. The sequence goes on along the minus strand of NW_018020831.1, from coordinate 149,724 downwards.
ATTTCCGCTTCTTATTTTTCTCGACTTTTCAACGTTTTACATTTTCTTGTGAAAACTTTCTAAAGTTTAACCTTCTTTTGTATGTAGCTTTGAAGAAATGACACACTTGGCAGAGCATTTAAAAATTCATGAAAACAAAAGAACTTACGGACACACTTGCCTCAGTAAGTGTGTCTCAAAAATATTTAATAAAATAAAATTTGTCCACCGAGATTTCACATGGCACACAGTTTTACATTTTTGTTTTTTAATTTTATATTTTCGAAAATCTTACTGGGCAATTGTGCTGATATTTAAACACTACATTTGTTCGTCGTTTAACTTGCAGGACTCGGAGCTGTGCATCTCTCTCGGTCTAAGCTTGCAGTATCTGCGGGTGTCGGTGGTCTGTTGGTTGGCGGCGATGTGTCATCATCTATACGCGACCGTGGCGTCGCTACCGCGCCGTGACGACCCGCCAACGTACGTGAAGTACAGCCTGTTCGCTTGGGGCGCGCCGCTCATCAGCCTCGCATTGGCGACTTTTCTGCAGAGTCACGAGAGCCACGATTTCTGGAATATCGTCGATCTCATCCCCTTCAATTGCTGGTAAGATCCCCTGACTTGTTGACATTATTAACGAACGTTTAAGCACGGATTTCTTGTTAATCGGAAGACTTTAAATCAAGCGACATGAACACGTTTTAATTCGCTCTTGCTCTTTCTCTCTCTTTCCCTCTTTCTTTCTTCTTTATTTTTTTCATCTCTTTTTTTCTCTACGAAGCGAAGTAATTTGCAGGAATAAATGATGGAGTTTTTGCATCAAGTTTTTTTTGCTTGTATTGTCAGCTACAACTTCCTCGTTATCCTGTCTTTCTAGTCCCCGCGTGTGCATTTATCCGCTTGAAATTTCCTCCCAACACGGCTCATTTGCTCTCCCCTTCCGTTTGCAAAGCCAGAGAACTGGAATTCTTTATACCGCGCTTTATTCTCTTGCGTTCACTTCTTTGTTTGTGTGTTTTTTTTTGTTTTTTGTTTTTTTACACCACGTCAGAAACGAAGTATTGGACTACATTTCCTACATGTTTCGTTCTGAAGTTTTTACTTTGAGTGTCGTTCAAACATTGCAAAGTAAACAGTGAAACACACACATAAATACAATTTTCAAAAGAGAACACGATTCATGTGGAGCATGATAGCGAGGAAAAAAGTTGGCTTTGATGCTTTTACCTGACATTTATTTAGTTCGGTAATAGTTCAATTTCAACCAAGTCTATTCTGTGTATCTTTTGATCGAGTGAAAATCGCTTCCGTGGTTGCGCGAAACTTACTGCGCCGGGAAAATTGCCACCGTTTGTGTCGCGAACGAGCAGTTAATGGACCAAGCGCACAACTCGCTTTCTCTCTCTCTGTATTCCTAATATGTGCATTCCATCGTTCGTGTCGTAACCTACTTTATTCACCAAAGAGGAGAGAGAGATAAAAGGACTGGGAGATAGCAGGTAACGATGACGGAACTCGGTTTCCCCAAACCGCGAAGAATCCTCTGTGAGAGCGCGCGGGCTGAGTTTCTTTTTCCTATACGCTCGAACTCGTCGGGATATTAGACGAGCGGAGAGCGGAAAACATCGCGTTTCACCGGAAATGTTCTCTGAAGGAATTTCGCGTATATACACAGCGCACATTATTTATTTGTTTGTTTCCAGATTCTTCCGTTTCTTGGTGCTTTCCTCTTCAATTCTTTCTTTCTCTTCTCTATCTACCAGCGACAATTTCCGCTGCAAGATGTCGAATCAAATTCTGATTAACAACGGCAAACTGTAATATTGAATTTTTATTTTTGTCGCTAAAAAAAAAATATTACTAAACATTCTATATTAAAAAGCTACATTGAGGAAAATAAGAAATTGTCTCACATTTTTCTCTATAAGCTTATAATAAGACGATTTTCAAAACATTACATTTATTTTTTTAATTTTTATTATACATAATTTTATTAATTTACATGTCGATTTTATAATTTGTATGATTTTTTTATTTCTACGCTCATAAAATAAATGTTGGTAAATTATTTGCACGAAGTTTTATAGGTTTTATATATATATCTACGCACTTCTATGTTGTTGTAACCCGAGTCGAAATTTAGCATCTACAGTGAACCTCAATTTTTGAAAAAAGGAAATTTCGGACGTATATAGCAGCGTCAAAGTAGGATCTACTTTCTCTCTTACTCCTACATAAAAAAAGAGGAATTGAGGTTTAATGTAGACGCTAAATTTCGACTCGGGAAGTATCGTGTCGATTCTATTTAAATTGTGTGTAGAAGAATCTCTTTGCAAAAATTTCAATTCGAAGAACGAAATACACAAACATTCGCGTTGCGGAGTCTCCTTTTATCTTTATTTCTGTCTCGTTTGGTTGAATATCAGACGCAATCGAGAAGAATAAACGACAAAAAGTATTTCTTGCGATATGTATATACATATATACAGGGTCCGCCACTTAAATCCGGACAAAAATTTTTTTCTCGAAAAAGTTGTTTATTACAGAAAATATGAAAAAACATTAATAGACTGCTTTATAGCTGGGTTAAGGGATCTTTTCTGAGACATTTTACTCAATGTATCCGCCCTGCGCCT